>NC_087346.1:92406287-92709318 GCF_030014295.1 Loxodonta africana
TCTCTTATGGAACAATATTTTATCCAGAAAGATGCTCTACTAGTACTAGAGAGTGTTTAAATTTTGAGTAGCAACTGCATCATGCCATGGCCTTCCACTATCATTTATCTCTATTTATCTCCAAGTTCATTTTTTATTAGAAGTAACAAATATACACCAAGTTGCAAAACAAAACAAAAAACACACACTCATGAAAACCAGAAAAAAAATATCTTTATAGGAAGTCATTAGGCTTTATGTATCATTTACAAATGTAAGGCATCATTAACATAGTAGCACTAGCTTTTCTTTAGGGGGAAAATCTTAGGTTATTTAATTTTTCTGAATTCTATTAAATGAACAAAATTCATGCTAATATAAGAGCCATGCACTGGGTGGGCCACACAATAAATACCTTGTGAGAATTTTAACAACTTTCTTGCTTGTGAATATTCCTTTAAACCAGTAAGACTAAGCCTAGAATCATTCTACACATTTGGATTTATTTCAGAAAATTAGGCTATGTTGACTAGTATATAATAATACCTTGAATCTCTTCATTGCCTATCAGTTAAGGGCGTGATGTATTTTCTTGATAGAACATATTTGGTGTAATACCCCTTTACAAGTCTTCAAAGGAACTATGATATACTTTAATGAAAATGTAATTGGACTTTTAAAATACATACTGACTTTTCTCTTTGTTATCTTAGCTGCATTAAACAATATATTTAAGTAGTCTTAAGCTCAGTTTTCCTCCTTTGTATGTGAACAAAAATATAATATTTTTGAAAGTTCCTGGTATATCAGAGTCAATCATGCACAAACATATACCAAAAAAAAGTCAGTCATACACAAACATATACATATAAAGCAAATAAAAATATTATATATATGTATATATGTATTCAGAGATCTTGAGTGATGCAAATAGTTAATGTGCTCAGCTGCTAATAAGGAGGTTGAAAGTTTGAGTCCACCCAGAGATGAGTTGTAAGAAGGGCCTGAGAAACACCTATGAAAAATTAGTCACTGAAAACACTATGAAGCACAGTTCTAGTCTTACGCATATAGAGTTGTCACGAGTGGAATTGACATGATGGTATGTGTATACCCAAATACCTACACACACACACACATATACAAACAGATCCATACTATCTACTGCTAGATAATGTATGTTTTCTGTTTGAATTCTGCCCATATATTATGTTTTTGGAGTATTAAAGAATAGCTCTATTTGTGGAAATTCTTATCACTTAAAATCCCCAGGAAAATACCTGTCATAGCATTACACTATAACCATCTGATTTTGATCCATCAAGATGTCTGCTGAGAGCCCTGAGTCTGTTCTCTCACATCTTGGTGAGATGCTGAGGCAGCATGTCTTGAAAAAAATATATATATTTTATTGTGCTTTAAGTGAAAGTTTACAGCTCAAGTTAGCTTCTCATACAAAAATTTATACACACATTGTTACGTGACCCTAGCTGCAATTTTTATGTCAGAGCACTCCTCCTTTCCAACCCAGATTTCTCGAGTCCATTCAACCATCTCCTGTCCCTTTCTGCCTTCTCATCTTGCCTCCGGACAGTAGCTGCCCATTTATTCTCATGTATCTACTTGAACTAAGACGCACACACTTCATGGGTATCATTTTTTGTCTTATTCTCTAGTTTATGTATGAAGAGTTGCCTTCGGGAATGGTTTTTGTTCTGGGTTAACAGAGAGTTCAGGGCCCATGTTTTCTGGGGTTCCTCCAGTCTCAGTCAGACCGTTAAGTCTGGTCTTTTTACTAGAATTTGAGTTCTGCCCCCCACTTTTCTCCCCTCCATCAGGGACTCTCTGTTGTGTTCTCTGTCAGGGCAGTCATTCCTGATAGCTGGGTGCCAGATTTATGTGGCCGTTTTTGCCTCTTGGGCTAATATTTTCCTTGTGTCTTTGGTGTTCTTCAGTCTCCTTTGCTCTAGGTGGGTTGGGACCAATTGATGCACCTTAGATGTCAGCTCACTAACTTTTAAGGCCCCAGACGCCACTTACGAAAGTGGGATGCAGAACATTTTCTTAATGAGCTTTGTTATGCCAATTGACCTAGGTGTCCCCTGAAACTGTGGTCCCCAGACCCCCGTCCCTGCTATTCTGTCCCTCAAAGTGTTTTGTTGTATGCAGGAAACTTCTAGGCTTTCGGTTTACTCTGGTTATGCTGACTTCCACTGTATTGTGTTGTCCTTTCCTTCACCTCAGATAATTCTTGTCTATTTTTACTGTCTAGTTAGTGAATACTTGCCTCCCTCGCTTCCCACCCTCATAACCATCAAAGAATGTTTTCTCCTATGTCTCAACCTTTTCTTGAGTTCTTATAATAGTGGCATCATACAATATTTTTGCTTTTGCAACTGACTAATTTCACTCAGCTTAATGCCTTCCAGATTCACCCATGTTACGAGATGTTTTGAGAATTCATCTTTGTTCTTTACCATTGTGCAGTATTCTATTGTGTGAGTGTACCATAATTTGTTTATTTATTCGTCTGTCGATGGGCACCTAGGTTGTTGCCATCTTTTTGCAATTGTGAACAGTGCAGCAATGAACATGGGTGTGCATATATCTATTTGTGTAAAAGCTCTTATTTCTCTAGGATATATTCAAGAAGTGGGATTGCGGGATCAAATGGTACTTTTGTTTCTAGCTTTTTTAAAAAAAAAAAATCAATTTCCAAAGTGGTTGTACTATTTCACATTTCCAGTAGCAGTGTATGAGTGTTTGAGTCTCCCCACGACCTCCCCAACATTTATTGTTTTGTGTTTTTTGTATTAATGCTAGTCTTGTTGGGATGAGATGGTATCTCATTGTAGTTTTGATTTCCACTACTCTTAAAGGTTAATGATTAGAGAGCATTTCCTCATGTATCTGCTACCTGCCTAAATATCTTCTAGGTGAAGTGCCTATTAATACCTTTTGCCCAATTTTTAATTGAGTTATTTGTCCTTTTGTTGTTGAAGTTTTGCAGTATCTTATAGATTTTAGAGATTAGACCCTGATCGGATATGCTGTAGCCAAAATTTTTTTCCCAGCCTGTAGGTTGTCTTTTTACTCTTTTGATCAGGCTTTTGTTGAGCATAAGTGTTTGATTTTTAGGAGATCCCAGTTATCTAGTTTCTCTTCTGGTGTTTGTGCATTGTTAGTCATGTTTTCTACTCTGTTTATATTATGTTTTAGGGCTCCTAGGATTTTCCCTGTTTTTTCTTCCATGATCTTTATTGTTTTAGATTTTGTATTTAGATCTTTGATCCATTTTGTGTGTTTTTGTGCATGGTGTGATGTATGGGTCTTGTTTCATTTTTTTGCAGATGGTAATCCAGTTATGCCAGCACCATTTGATAAAGAGACTGTCTTTTCCCCATTTAATGGACTTTGGGCCTTTGTCAAATATCAGGTGTTCATAAGTGGATGAATTTATGTCTGGATTCTCAATTCTGTTTCATTGGTCTACGTATCTGTTGTTATACCAATACCAGGCCGTTTTGACTACTGCGTTGGTATAATAGCTTCTAAAATCACGTAGTGTGAGGCCTCACACTTTGTTCTTCTTCTTCAGTAGTGCTTTTCTTATCCAAGGCCTCTTCCCTTACCAAATGAAGTTGGTGATTTGATTCTCCATCTCATTAAAAAATGTCATTGGAATTTGGATCAGGATTGTATTGTGTCTGTAGATGGCTTTGGGTAGAATTGACATTTTCGGAATGTTGAGTCTTCCTATCCACGAGCAAGGTATGTTTTTCCACTTATGTAGTTCTCTTTTGTTTTCTTGCAATAGATTATTGTAGTTTTCTTTGTATAGATCTTTTACACCTCTTGTTAGACTTATTCCTAAGTATTTTATCTTATTGGGAACAATTGTAAATTGTGTTGATTCGGTGATTTCCTCTCTGAAGTTTGCTTTGTCATTGTAGAGGAATCCAACTGATTTTTGTGTGTTTACCTTGTATCCTGATAATTTGCTGTAATCTTCTATTAGTTCCAGTTGTTTTCTTGTGGATTCTTTGGGATTTTCTGTGTATAACATCTATCATCTGCAAGTAGGGATACTTTCACCTCTTTCTTACGAATTTCTTTTTCTAGCCTAATTGCTCTGGCTAGGACCTCCAGAACAATGTTGAATGAGAGTGGTGATAAAGGGCATCCTTGTCTGGTTCTAGTTCTCAAGAGGAATGTTTTCAGACTCTCTCCATTTACGATGATGTTGGCTGTTGGCTTTACATAAATACCCTTTATTATGTTGAGGAATTTCCATTCTATTCCTATTTTGCTGAGAGTATTTATCATAAATAGGTGTTGGTCTTTGTCAAATACCTTTTCTGCATCAATTGATAAGATCATGTGGTTCTTGTCTTTTGTTTTATTTATGTGATAGATTGTATTGATTGTTTTTCTAATGTTGAACCATCCCTGCATACCTGGTATGAATCTCATTTGGTTAAGGTGAATTATTTTTTGATATGCTGTTGAATTCAATTGGCTAGAATTTTGTCGAGAATTTTTGTGTCTATATTCATGAGGGACATTGGTCTGTAATTTTCTTTTTTTTTTGTGTGTGTGGTGTCTTTACCTGGTTTTGGTATCAGGGTTATGCTGGCTTCATAGAATGAGTTTGGGAGTATTCCATCCTTTTTTATGCTCTGAAAACCTTTAGTAGTACTGGTGTTAACTCTTCTCTGAAAATTTAGTAGAATTCTCCAAAAACTCTTCAGAGTTTTTTAAGTACCTTTTCAATGTCTTTTGCTATGGGTTTATTTATTTGTACTACCCTGTTTGTGTTAGTTTTGGTAGGCAGTATGTTTCTAGAAATTTATTCATTTCTTCTAGGCTTTCAAATTTGTTGGAATACATTTTTTCATAGTATTCTGTTATGATTATTTTAATATCAGTTGAGTCTGTTGTCATATTATCCATCTCATTTCTTATTCAGGTTATTTGCTTCCTCTCCTGTTTTTATTTTGTCAGTTGGCCAGCGGTTTATCAATTTTATTGATCTTTTCAAAGAACCAGCTGTTGGTCTTCTTAACTCTTTCAATTGTTTTTCTGTTCTCTATTTCATTTAATTCTGCTCTAATTTTTATTATTTGCTTTCTTTTGGTGCCTGAAGGCTTCTTTTGTTGCTCTCTTTCTATTTGTTCAAGTTTTAGGGTTAATGTTTTGATTTTGACCTTCTTTTCCTTTTGGAGGTGTGCATTTATTGATATAAATTGACCTCTGAGCACACCCAATGGCAGGATGCCAAAATACATAAAACAAACTGTGCACCACAGGTTCTAGTAAGACGTGTTTTCACTCTCATTTGATTCTGTCAATTTCTTTATTCCTTCCTTAATTTCTTCTATAACACAGTAGTTTTTCTGCAAGGTGTTGTTCAGTTTCCAGGTATTTGATTTTTTTTTCCTTGCTTTTTCTGTTATTGGTTTCTACTTTTATGGCTTTATGATCAGAAAATATGATTTGTAATATTTTGATGTTTGGGGTATTGTTAAGCCTTGCTTTGTGGCCTAAAATGTGGTCTATTCTGGGGAATATTCCATATGCTTTGGAAAAGAAAACACACTTGGCTGCTGTTGACTGGAGTGTTCTGTATATGTCTATGAGATCAAGTTGGTTGATTGTGGCATTTAGATCTTCTGTGTCTTTAATGAGCTTCTTTTTGAATGTTCTGTCCTTCAGCAAAAGTGGTGTGTTGAATCTCCTACTATTATTGTGGAGCTATCTATCTCACTTTTCAATGCTGTTTGAGTTTCTTTTATGTATTTTGGCAACCTGCCATTGGGTGTGTAAATATTTATTATGGTTATGTCCTCCTGGTATACTGACCCTTTAATCATTATATAGTGTCCTTCCTTACCCTTTGTGGTGGATTTCGCTTTAAAGTCTATTTTGCAGAGCTTAATATTGCCACTTCTGCTGTTTTTTGATTGTTGTTTGCTTGTTATATTTTTTCCAACCTTTGAGTTTTAGTTTGTGCCTTTAAATCTAAGATGTGTATCTTGTAGGTAGCAGCATTTAGACAGATCTTTTTTTAACCCATTCTGCCACACTCTGTCTCTTTATTGGTGCATTTAGTCCATTTATGTTCAACGTAATTTTTGATATGAGTTTAGTGCTGCCATTTTGATTTTTTTTTCATTGTTGACAGTTTCTTTGTTCCACTTAATTTTCTGTGCAAATTCATTTTTCTTTGTGTATTTTATCTTCATTGTTGTCGATTTAGTATTTGCTGAGTCTTTATGTTTTTCTTATTTTTTATTTTGATGTGTAGGATTGGTAGTTTCCTTTGTAGTTAACTGAATACTTACCACTATTTTTCTAAGTTTAATTCAATGTTTTATTTCTTTTTATCGCCTTGACTTCCTCTACATGTGAAAGATCTATGACTACAATATTTAGTCCCTCTTTTTTATTTTAATGTTATTTTTTACATATTGACATCTCTGTTTCCCTATTGGCAGCATTTTAGCTTCGATTTATTTTTGTGACTTCCTTGTCTGGGTTGATATCTGGTTGTGTTCTGGTCTTGGGTTTTTGTCTGATGTTATTGATTTTCTAACCAGAGGACCCCCTTTAGTATTTCTTGTAATTTTTTTTTTTTTTTTTGCATATTCCCTAAACTTCTGTTTATCTGGAAATGCTCTAATTTTGCCATCATATTTGAGAGGCAGTTTTGCTGGATACACAATCTTGGCTAGCGATGTTTTCTTTCAAAGCTTTATATATGTCATCCCATTGTCTTCTTGCCTGCCTGATTTCTGCTGAATAGTCAAGCTTCCCTAGCCACTCTTAAAATTCTCTCTTTATCTTTGTTTTTGGCAAGTTTAATTACAGTATCTTGGTGACTTTATTTTGGAATCTACCTTGTGTTGGGTTTGATAAGCTTCTTTGATAGATATCTTCTCATATTTCATGATATCTGGGAAGTTTTCTGCCAACAAATCTTCAACAATTCTCTTTGTATTTTCTGTTATCCTCCCCCGCACCCCTTCTAGTTCTCCAATCACTGGTAGGTTACTCCTCTTGATAGAATCCCACAAAATTCTTAAGGTTTCCGCATTTTTTAAAATTATTTTATCTGATTTTTCCTCAAATAAGTTGGTGTCAAGTGCTTTATCCTCAATCTCAGTAATTCTCAGTTTCATTGCCTCAATTCTGCTCCTGTGACTTTCTACTGAGTTGTCTAATTCTAAAATTTTATTCTTAATCTTTTGGATTTCTGTTTGCTGTCTCTCTATTGATTCTTGCAGCCTGTTAAATTTGTCACTATGAACATGTATAACCTCCTTAAGTTTCTCTATTGCCTTATCTATGTGTTCCTTGGCTTGTTCTGTATTTTGCCTGCTCTTCTTCCAGATCTCTAGAAGAGTTTGGTATATTAATCCTTTTTTTTAATTCTACCTCTGATAATTCCAAACAGTTATCTGCCACTGAAGTTTTCTTGATCCTTTGTTTTGGACACTTGGTGAAGCCATCATGTCTGCCTCTTTATGATCTTCATATTAAGAGTTGACTCTGAACCATCAATAAAGTTATTACATTTATTTATGTTTGCTTACTGTGTCCTAGCTTCTTATTTTGTTTGTTTTGATATGCCCAAATAGGTTTGTCACGTGAGCTAGTTTGATCATTGTCATCTTTGAAGCTTTCACATTCTGTTACAAGGTGGTTAAAGCTGTTACTAGGTATGTAAGCCCAGGAGTCCATTTACTTTTCTTGTATGGATTCAACTCAGGTGTCCAGGTTGTCAGTCATCAAGTGTGTGGTGCAGGCTCTCACCTGCAGTCCTAGATGGGCAAGGGTGATTGGAGTAGGCACAGGTATCTGGCTGCAGTAGGGGGTCATGTGCTGAGAAAAGTAGGGGGCTGACAGCTCCCCCTGAGTGTCTGGGAAGGAAGCTTGTCCCTGTTCCCTAGAGCACACAGGTGGGTGGGTTTTGCAGCTGGACTATGGGTACCCGATACTGTTGGCTGTAACCCTAGGTGGCGTGGGTGGACCCACCAGGCAACAAGCTCCTGTGGGTAGGTAAGGACCCCGCTTAATGAGCAAGGCAGTTTCAAATGCCGTGAATCCACCACTCACCCTTATAGCTGATATAACTGAAAATAGGCTTCAGGTATATATGCTGTCGTACTGTGCTAATGAGGGCCTACACAGGTTTTTGCAGGGGTGAAAGGCATTCAAAGTCCGTGGACCGCTCATACCTGTGCCTAGGCAAAGGACCTGTGCCTTCCCTGAGTTCTCAAGTTAGGGAAGCGGGCAGGTTATTTTTTCCTGTTTGTTAATTTGTTCCCTCTCCAAAGCCGGGGGAATAACTCAGGACGTGTGTTTAGTCCTACTTCCACCCCAGGGTGTGGAAATTACTGAAGCCTGACTGGGACTGGTAAGGAGCAGGGAGGGGACAGGTAAATGGGGGAGAGGTTCTTCTCAAAGGCAGTTTTTTTTTTTTTTTTTGATCTGCATGGTAGGTTAGAGGCATGTAATTATCTTTTGCCATTTGAGTGTCACTTCTTGCTGTTTCTGGAGGGTTGAGGAGACACTCCATCACTACGTCTCTCCCAATGTGGAAAATGCATTCTGAGCACCACTGCTTGCCTCAGTTGTGCAGGCCAGCTGATCCAGCCTGCAGCTTGCCAGTGCTGGCCAGGTCAGGTCTGGCAACTCCTCACTGCTTCTGAACCATCTCTCCCTCTCCCTGCTACTCAGCTTGATTCCTCAACTTTGCCTTTGATGTTCACAGCTCCTAGATTGTTATATATAATTGATTCAGTTGTTTTTTTCAGGTCTTTGTTGTAGGAGGGACCACAGCAAGCGTCTGACTACTCTGCCATCTTGTCTCCATCTCTGGATACTAATATTTGACCTACAGTGTTGATTCTCCCTTTTCAAGAATTTTCATAATGCAAAGGTAATAGCACAAACACCTGACAAATAAGAATACATTTAGTATTTCTAAATAAAAAGGGTACATACCAAATCTAAAACATGATCCCGGGACTCCTTAACACAGAGTATATCCAGCTGTACGAAGAGTAGACAACATCAAAATCTTCCCAAGCAACTCCTCCTTTCTGTCATGCCTGCACACTTCTAATCCAGGAGTACTCCTGTTGAAAGAAATCAGAAGCTCTTGCTCTTCTGGGGAGGCCAGCTATCTACCTATTGTCTCTTATTTTGCAATTCTTTCATTTATTCATTTTTACACTCAAACTATACTCATCAGAGGCATGCTGTGTGTTTGACACCAAGCTAAACCATGAGGAATTGATAGAAAAATGTTGTGCTCTCATGGCCTACATTGTAGTGTGAAAGGATATCTAATCAAATCAACGAATGAATAAAACAATTGTATTTTTGGTGAATTCTATAACAGAAACTAATTAAAGACTGAGATAGAAAATTAGAGAGGTGAGAGATTCTGGGACAGATGGTGGGATGGGGAGATAGATGCAGATATTTCTTTCAGATCTTTCCAGATCTTTTCCATTGTTTTTGAAAAACTGTAAATCTTCAATTCAGAGGCTTTGCCATTCATCCATTGGTCAGTCCAGGCAAGAGACAAAATTGCTTCACTATTTGGTAATAGGTGGGTAGGGAGGGGAGCGTCAGCTCAGCTACTGTAATTTAGGGAAAGTCTGGGACTAGTGCCAGCTACAGCTTCTTGAGTGGAATAGCATAAATGTGATGAGAGATAAGGAGTTTTGATTGCAAAGAACAGAATACTTAGGCAGTAATACTCAATGTTGTACATAAAAATCACCTGAGGAGATTTAAAAAATTCCAATGCCCGTAATTTATAAACAGTATGTTCTACATTCTACTTTGGTAAGTAGCTTCTTGGGTCTTAAAATCTTGTGAGCAGCCATCTAAGATACTCCACTGGTTTCACCCCATCTGGAAAAAGAGAGGATGAAGAAAACCAAAGACAGAAAGGGAAGATTAGTCCAAAGGACTAATGGACCATAACTGCCACAGCCTCCACCAGACTGAGTCCAGCACAACTAGATGGTGTCTGGGTACCACCACCAGCTGCTCTGACAGGGGTCACTATAGAGGGTCCCATATAGAGCTGGAGAAAAAAATATAGAACAAAATTCTAACACACACACACACACACAAACAAAAGACCAGAGTTACTGGTCTGATAGAGCCTGGAGAAACCCTGAAAGTATGGCCCCTGGACACACTTTTAGCTCAGTAATGAAGTCACTTCTGAGGTTCACTCTTCAGCCAAAGATTAGACAGGCCTGTTAAAAAAATAATAAAATAAAGAAAAGAAATCTAGACTAAATGGGCACACCAACCCAAGGGCAAGGACGAGAAGGCAGGAGGCGACAGGAAAGCTGGTACTGGGGAACCCCAGGTCAAGAAGGGGAGAGTGTTGACATATCATGGGGAGGGCAACCAATGTCACAAAACAATATGTGTATTAATTGTTTAATGAGAAACTAATTTGCTCTGTAAACCATCTAAAATGCAACAACAAAAAATATAAACCAAAATAAATAAATAAATAAATTGGAAAAAAAAATTCTGATGCCCAGCAGACAGTACAGGGAAATGTATAAAAATCTCTTGGGTCTAGGACCCAGGACTCGGTATTTTTAAAAAAGTTCCCAGGTGTTGAATGCAGTCAAGGTTGAAAATCATTGAATGAGGGAATAATTCTCTGACTTATTGTTCTATTTTTTGCTAAGATATCTGCCTTATATTTCTTTAAACAGAAAATCAGTGTTATTTATTTATTTCCATTTGCAAAAACCACTTACTCAAGTAGAGGAAAGATTGAATATCAGGCCTTTATAAAGGTAATCACCAAACACATGTGTGTGTTTGTGTAAATGTATATGTGTTAATACATACATGTACATCTGTGAACACATTAGTGACAGTTTGTAATTTAATGAGTATATTTATTCAGGATAGTCAGATCAAAGCTTTTTTTTTTTTTTTTTTTTGACCAGCCTGTTTCAAGAGTTGGGGGTAGGGTGGCAAGAGTTATTATTTGGTGAATATAAAGGAGTCTTTAAAACTTTTGGAAAAAAATTAATCTTTGGAGAAATGCTGAAGATGTTTTAATATTTGACTTGTTATTTATTATGTTCAGAACCAGAAACACAATTTTCCAAGACTGTTCTAAATATATTTGGTTTGCATTAAAGTATTAAGGTATTTTTAAGAAAAGTTACCTGTTTTCTTTTCTTCAATGTAAACGGCATTTCCTCATAAATGTCTAAACCAAACACAAACTGTCATTGAAGAGGAATCCCCCTCTGATGCCCTAGGCAGAGTGAATAGATCGGGGTTAGCTGCTGTTCCTTCTCGTTTTCTCTGACCCGTGTTCCTTCAGTCATTGCATTAGCTCTTATGAATGGTTTCATTTTTATTTGTTACAATTACTCTCTATGTTTTGAGAAGAGGATGATATCAAATGGATTTGGCAAATGTCAGACTTTTGCTTGTATGTCCAGAATTTCATTTAATGTCTTTGTTATTAAAATATTAAAAAAACATTTTTTATGAAGACACATTTTCTAAATCAAAGAATTTTAATCCATGATATTTGAAAAATGATATTATACATCTATGAGTATTGAGCCAAAGGCCTGCAGGTATCCTGAATACCAATTCAATGTTTTAAGTATCTTTTGAATTTTAGTTCTACTTTGTCAGTTATTTCCAGAAAGCTCTAAATCCCTATTTTCATTCAATATTGTCGTATAGGTGAGTGATGACAGCTAGCAGAACATCTCATTCTGAGTATTCATGAAGCATTTTTTTTTTTCACTTTCCCTGGCAGGAAAGTAAAAGGGAAATATGTTATTCAGGAAGGGATCTCACTGAATCTGAGGTGGGTGATACAGACATGGCCTTCACTGACAAAGAGTTTTCTGTTCTCTTCAGTAACAAGAGAAAACGCTATCGAGGACAAAGAAACATGATATGGAAATAACTAGAAAAAATCCATTGCGGGGGCTTGGTTCATTATTTTTAAGAAACAACTAAGAGTTCTTGAAAACTATTTTAAACACTTGGTCTTTGAAAAATTTGAAAACTATTTTAAATACTTGGCCTTTGAAAAACACATACTTGGGTTGAAATTCATGCTCTGACTCTAAGGAGATGTATGAACTTTGATAAATTACTCCCTCAATTTATCTGAGCCCCTGTTTCCTCATTTGAACAATGAACATAATGGCATCTACCTTTCAGTGTTGTTTTGAGGCTCCACAGAGCACCTGGTGCAGAGTCAGGACTAAGCAAATGGTAGTTTCCTTCCCTGCATTCCTTATTTAGCCCTCAGCCTGAATAGTGAGGAAAATAGCTGAGAACTTTATTGCTATAGTTCCCTTACCCTGCATTGTTTCTGTCAGTGAGGCAAAGCTATGTAAATCTCAACCATTAGCATCTATTTCTGGTTCTGTGAATCCACAGAGTGTCTTAGAATTGCTTTAACCACCTGCCTGATGTGCCATATCCCTATTCTGCCTTCTGTTAACTTCCTTTTCTCTCCCTCTTTAGCCTTAAGCAGAAAGAGGGATGGGAATAACAGAGAAGCTACATTTCTAGCTTGCGGAGAGGGGTTCATCCTAGCCCCTTAGACTGACTGACTATCCTCCATCCTCAAAAGGAGTGAGGGGTTGAGATGCTGCTCAGCTTTGTGTTTGGGAAAAGTTAGAGGACTGGAATCATCTGATAAATAAAGCCATATACTAAAAAGATAGCAAGTCATTCCTCTACAGAAGGCAGTTAACATTTTGAAAACAATTTATCTGGCAGAACTACCACATATAATCATAAACCAAGTCAAACAAGATGAACATATGCACAGTGTCGAGCTGAGTGGTGAAATGGCTCCTTCAGCAGCAACACACCTGTGTAACAACGTAATTGCCAGGTAAATAGCTCTTTTATAGCTAATTAGAATTGAGTTCGAGATACCGTTTTGAAGCTCCATTCTGGGAGCACAGTTATTCGCACATCCCTGACGGAGGAATCATGTCCCTAGAGTTGGAAGGGCCTTTTGTTGGTATCACACTTGCCGAACTTAGGTACAAGAGAAGAAGACAGCCACAGAAATTGTTAGCTTCACCGCTGCAAATATAGGTGTTGGATGTATCGCCGAGTAGTGCCACATGTAGATACTCACCCAAATTTCTCATAAAGAGAAATTTATTGCTTTGGGTGCTAATTGTAGGATTGAGTAATCCTGGGATTTGGTATTAGAGCTTATAGCAGAGTTTGCTTCTCTCTGGTTACTACAATTTCTGGGATGGATTTTTGGGTCAAGAAGAAAGCCCTTATTTTACCTTCTATCTAAATGTCTCAAATATAAGGTACTTTCATGGTTTGAGTGGAAATTTTAAGGAGAAATGAAAAACTAAGAAAAAGGGGATTTTAAACAACCACTGGTTTGAAGCCAGTTGGCATTTCACTCTGGTTCACAAAGAAGGAACACCTTTATCAAAAAAGCAGTGTCTTTATCAAAGCCGTGTTAGAATGGGACTAAATGGTGTGTACATGAATTAACTCTTACTCTTTTGCTCTTAATGATTTCCCACGGTGTGAAAATGATGTACCATGTTAGGCTAAAGAGTGGGGGGGGGGGGGGCAGGCAAAGAATCATCTCCAAGTATAGATATTCAAGATCTTCATTTATAGATGAAACTGCTGAGGGGGTGAGTGAGAATACATTGTTGTTGTTGTCGTTGTTAGGTGCTGTCCAGTCAGCTCTGACTCATAGTGAACACGTGTACGACGGAATGCTGCACCAGCCTCACAATCATTGCTATGAGCCCACCATCAGGGATGGGCTGCCCAGGAAGCAAGGTACCCACGGGCGTACTCATGCTTACTTACTAATCTGTAGCGCAGAATTTCACCTGTGTTTCATGACATCGGCTGTGTTTACTGGTTAATCCTCTCCCTGTTGTGTCAAACCATCTCGTTGAGGGTCTTCGTCCTTTTCACTGACCCTCTACAAAGTATGATGTCCTTCTCCACAGACTGGTCCCTCCTGATAACATCTCCAAACTATGTGAGACAAAGGATACATCAGTTTCTATAAATTATATTGCTTGGTTAATTAGTTATAGATCTGGGACGAGCATTCAAATCTTCTACTTTTATATTGTGGCATACTGTTTATACATTGGACTGTTCAACTTTTAAAGACAACAAAGGAGTGACAATTATCTCTTGGTACAGATCTTGATAAATATTTTCAACCAAGTACTTCAGTGGAATAAAGGACAAAACCAATCACATACTAACATAGAAACAATTTATAGGTTTATTTCAAAGAGAGAAGAGGATAATTTACCAAAAATAAGAGAGTCCATGTATGATTCAAGATTCTCTAATTCTCCTTTACAAATATCACAAATATATAATTTTTTGCAAAATGTTTGTATTTAAAAAATTTTTCAATCAAGAGATCCTAGCTCTGAAACAGCATGTTATGATTATAAACGTATTTCTTAACATGGCTGACCCCCACTTATTTTTTTTCATTTGTGCTGGCCCATAGAAAAACAGCTTTAACTATCTGTGATCATAAATCCTGACATCAATTGGCATACAGTCTCTAAAATTTGAATTGTAAGTGTTATGTTGCTGTAAGACCAATTTATTAAAATTTTCCTTTGGGAAGACTACCCTCTTGTGGTTTCAATTGGTACTACAACTTTTTTTTTTAAATCTGGATCTGGTGGTGCAGTGGTTAAGAGTTCAGCTGTTAACCAAAGGGTCAGCACTTCGAATCCACCAGCTGCTCCTTGGAAACCCTACGAGGGCAGCTTTACTCTGTTCCACAGGATCGCTAAGAGTCGACTGGACTGCAAAGAGTTTGTTTTTTTGTTTGGATCCCTATAGTGGGACTTAGAATTTGAAAAGGTAACAATTACCTTTAAAATAATTTTATAATCTTCTAAAATAGCCTTAATTTTTAAAATATTGAACCTTAGTCTGGGATATTGAGTAATGTTAGATTAACAAGCACCTACACTGAGATTTGTAGCCTTAAAGATATATATATATAATTTAATTATATTTATAGATTATCTTCACTAACATTCAGATCATATTATAACATTAATTAACTCTTAAATTTTACAGCCATTAATTCATTTTTCAAGCAGCTTTGCAATTTATGCCTTACATTAACAGCCTTACAATGACAAAAAATACTCAATATTAATAATTACTTATTCCACCTGATAGTAATTGTTCACATAAAAAAAAAAAAAAAACCAGGGCCGTCGAGTGGATTCCCACTCATAGCGACCCTATAGGGCAGAGTAGAACCGCCCCATAGAGTTTCCAAGGAGCGCCTGGCGGATTTGAACTGCCGACCCTTTGGTGAGCAGCTGTAGCACTTAACCACTACGCTACCAGGGTTTCCATTGTTCACATAGCTACAAATTAAATTGTAGATTTTATGTAATGTGAAAATATTTAAAGTGAACCATTTTCTCTTAAGTACCAAATCCCATGATACTTAAGAATATCTGGCAAACAGGAGCTGGTTTTTCACTAAAAGGAGCATAAATAACACCAAAGCAAGAATAAGGGTTAGATAATTTCTCAGTATCAACTTAAACGGTGTTTTGAATTTGGAATTTTTACATGACTAGAAGAGATTATTTGGCTGAAACCAATTGTTACCATTGACACACACACACACAAAATCCGTGGTCTCACAGTTTGTTCAGGACAGTGAGAAAGGAATAATGCATATACGCCCAATCCCTGTTGCCACAAAAGTGCCTGGGGCTTCATGTGTTGTTCCACACTCCTCTTGAGGACAATATCTGCCTCATTTAGATTGTGTAGTAAAATAACAGTAAAAATAGCAGAGGCAGGATGAATGGTGCCTATCCACCTTTGTTCAGTGACACAGTATAGATACATGGTAGATTAGATTATTGTTCAAAAACACTCAACCATCTACCCGTCACCATGGGAGGAGTGTACTTTGTAGCTCTTGGATGGTGGGCATAGACATATGAGTGGACAACAAGATGTCAGCAGACGGAAGTGAGCATAAACTTGACGTGTTTGTGAGTTTCTATTCACTCACTTCTTGCTCCTCTACGGCAATCAGCCTAGCCTGTTGGACTCAAAGCAATGAGACACAAGGAGAAGAACCTACCTCTTCTGCCAGGCCCAGCCTAGATCCACTAATGCCCAGCTGTCACATATCGCAGAGTTAATCAATGCTTACTATTGTATGCAGGGGTGATTTTGTGGTTGGTTGCATTACTCCAGTCACGTTTAACACATACAACTTTCATTCCCAACATGGAGAATATCTAACTGATTTGCAGTTATATAGTAGCAGTGTCTACATAATTGTTCGATAACTTCTCTTTTTCAAAATTTTTATAAAGCTCACTTATTTGGATCCTTGAATTAAAATAAATGTCATCTTCTCAGAGAGTTCTTCCTGACTACTCTGTCTAGCCACCACTTGTCTGTCAGTTTGTTGTACTGTGGTGGCTTGCACGTTGCTCCGATGCAAGAAGCTTTGCCACTGGTGTTTCAAGTACCTTCAGAGTCACCTACAGTGTGTAGATTTCAGCGGAGCTTCCAACTAGGCAGATTAGGAAGAAGGACCTAGTGATTTACTTAAAAAAAAAAAAAGAAAATTGGCCAGTGAAAACTTTATGAATGACAGCAGAACATTGTCTGATACAGTGCCAGAAATGAGCCCCTCAGGTTGGAAGGCACTCAAAATGAAATTGAAGAAGAAATTCCCCCTTAAAGTAGAGTAGACTTTAGTGATGTGGATGGAGTCAAGCTTTTGAGACTTTCACTTGCTGTTGCAACACAACTCAAAATGAGAAGAAACACCTGCAAACATCCATTACAAATCAGAACATGGAATATACAAAGTAGGAACCTAGAAAATTGTTAAAAATGAAATGGAACACATAAACATCGATATCCTAGGCATTTCGATATCCTGGCCATTTCAAATCATATGGTCTACTATGCTTGGAATGACAACTTGAAGAGGAATAGTGTTGCATTCATCATCGAACAGAACATTTCAAGATCTGTCATGAAGTACAACACTGTCAATAATAGGATAATATTCCTACCACTAAAAGAAAGACCAGTTAATAAGACTATTATTCAAAGTTACACACCAACCACTAAGGATGAAAAAGAGACTGAACATTTTTGCGAACTTCTGCAATCTGAAATTGATCAAACATGTAATCAAGATGCCTGGATAATTACTGGTGATTGGGATGTGAAAGTTTGAAACAAAGAAGGTTCAGTAGTTGGAAAATGAGATCTTGTTGATAGAAATGACACCAGAAATCTCATGATAGAATTCTGTAAGACAAACAATGTACTCATTGCAAATACCTTTTTCTAACGACAGAAACCGTGACTCTACCGTTTATAGAATAGAACTGTCCCATGGAAAAATGGGAATCAAACTGACTACATCTGTGGAAAGAGATAATGGAGAAGTTCAATGTTATCCGTCCAAACAAGGCCAGGAACTAACTGCAGAACAGACCATCAATTGCTTATATGCAAGTCCAAGTTGAAGCTGGAGAAAATTAAAACAAATCCACAACAGCCAAAGCACAACCTTGAATATATTCCACCTAACATTAGAGACCATCTCAAGAATAGATTTGATGCATTAAACAGTAATGACTGAAAACCAAACAGGCTCTGGGGTGACATCAAGGACTTTATATATGAAGAAAGAAAGTAAAAGGTCACTAAAAAGACAGGAAAGAAAGAGAAAACCAAAATGGATGTCAGAAGAGACTCAGAAACTCGCTCTTGAACATAGAGTGGCAAAAGCTAACAGAAAAAATGAAGACATAAAACAGTTGAACAGAAGATATCAATGGGTGGCTTGAGGAGACAAAGTAAGGTATGATAATGAAATATACAAAGACCTGGAGTTAGAAAAACAAAAGGTAAGAATATGTTTGGCGTTCTCAAGCCAAAAGAACTAAAGAAAAAATTCGAGCCTAGGTTGCAATATTGAAGGATTGTATGGGCAAAATATTGAGCAAAGCAGGAAGCATCCAAAGAAGAGGGAAGGAATACAGTCACTTTACCAAAAAGAACTGGTCACCATTCAACCATTTCAAGAGGTAACATATGATCAAGAATCAATGGTATTGAAGGAAGAAGGCCAAACTGCAATGAACACACAGGCGAAAAACAAGGCTCCAGGAATTGATGGAATGAGAATTGAGATGTTTCAATAAAAGGATGCTGCATTAGAGGGGCTCACTTGTCTATGCCAAGAAATTCAGAAGACAACTACCTGGCCAAGAGGCTGGAAGAGATCCATATTTGTTCCCATCCAAAGAAAAGTTATCCAACAGAATATGTAAATTATCAAACAATATCATTAATATCACGTACAAGTAAAATTTTGCTGAAGATAATTAAAAAATGGTTGCAGCAGTACATCAACAGAGGACTACCAGAAATTCAAGCCAGATTCAGAAGAGAACGTGGAATGAGGGATATCATTGCAGATGTCAGATGGATCTTGGCTGAAAGCAGAGAATACCAGAAATAGGTTTACTTGTATTTTATTGACTATGCAAAGCCATTTGACTGTGTGGATCATAACACCTTATAGATAACATTGCAAAGGATGGGAATTCTGGAAATCTTAGTTCTGTACATAGACCAAGAGGCAATCATTCAAACTGAACAAGGGGATACTAAGTGGTTTAAAATCAGGAAAGGTGTTGTGTCAGAATTGTATCCTTTCACCAAGCTTTTTCAATCTGTATGCTGAGCAAAATAATATGAGAAGCTGGACTATATGAGGAAGAATGTGGTATAGGGTATCAGGGTTGGAAGAAGACTCATTAACAACCCTATCTTATGCAGACAACACAACCTTACTTGCTGAAAATGAAGAGGACTTGAAGCACTTACCAATGAAGACCAAAGACTGAAGCCTTAAGTTTGAATTATACTTCAACATGAAGAAAACAAAAATCCTCACAACTGGACCAATAAGCAACATCATGAAAAATGGAGAAAATGCACATGGATACAGCAGTCAGGAAATCAAAGAACAATTTCATTGAGAAAATCTGATGCAAAAGACCTCTTTAAAGTGTTAAAGAGTAAAGATGTCACTTCTAGGAATAAAGTGGGCCTGATCCAAGCCATGGTATTTTCAATTGCCTCATATGCATGTGAAAGGTGAAAAATGCATAAGACAGAAAAAGAATTAATGCCTTTGAAGAAGGCGTTGGTGAACAGTAATATACCATATGACGCAAAATACAGTGCCATCGAGTTGATTCTGACAATATACCATAGACTGCCAAAAAATTAATAAATCTGTTTTGGAAGAAGTACAGCCAGAAAGCTTCTTAGAAGGGAGGATGGGGTGACTTCGTATCATGTACTTTGGACATGTTATCAGGAGGGACCAGTCCCTGGAGAAGGACAAGGTGCTACGTGAAGTAGAGGGTCAGTGAAAGAGAGGAAGACCCTCAATTAGATGGACTGACACAGCTGCAGTGATGGCTTAGCATAGCAATGACTGTGAGGGTGGTACAGTACCAGGCAGTGTTTTATTATGCTGTGCATAGGGTTGCTATGAGTTGGAACTGACTGGAGGGCACCTAACAACACAACAGCAATAGTGTGAAGTTGGCAAAAGAATAAAACAGATTGGAATAATAAAATAAAATTATATAATTGAAATGTATCTATGTAAAATTAAATATAATATAGGTTATGATAAAAATAACCTTTTAAATAGTGAGGACAATGTTCTGTTGTTATCCATAAGTTTTTTACTGGCTAATTTTTTCAGAAGTAGATTGCCAGGTACTTCTTAGTCAATCTTAGTCTGGAATCTCTGCTAGTCCTGTTCTCTAGTGGCGACTCTGCTGGTATTTGAAATACGGGTGGCATAGCTTCCAGATTTACAGTAACACAAGCCATCACAGTACAACAGACTGACAGATGTGTGTGAGTATATCATGTAGTACTGGAAGAATGAAAAACCTGCCTTGGTGTAAGCACAGGCAGAATGCTCCTTAGAAGAAAGGATGATGAATCTTTGTCTTGCTTACTTTGGACATATTATCAGAAGGGACCAATCCCTGGTGAAGGATATCAAGCTATGTAAAATAGAGTTGTTGTTCTTTTGTTGTTAGGTGCCATCGAGTTGGTTCCAATTCATAGTGACACTATGCACAACAGAATGAAACACTGCCCGGTCTTGAGCCATCCTTACAATCGTTCTTATACTTGAGCTCATTGTTGCAGCCACGGTGTCAATCCACCTCGTTAAGGGTCTTTCTCTTTTCTGCTGACCCTGTATTCTGCCAAGCATGATGTCCTTCTCTAGGGACTTATCCATCCTGACAACATGTCCAAAGTATGTAAGATGCAGTCTCACCATCCTTGCCTCTAAGGAGCATTCTGGCTGTACTTCCTCTAAGACAGATTTATTTGTTCTTTTGGCGGTCCATGGTATATTCAATATTTTTCACCAACACCACAATTCAAAGGTGTCAATTCTTCTGCCGTCTTCCTTATTCATTGTCTAACTTTCACATGCATGTGATGCAATTGAAAATACCATGGCTTGGGTCAGGCACACCTTAGTCTTCAAGGTGACATCTTTGCTTTTCAAACTTTAAAGAGGTCCTTTGCAGCATATTTACCCAATGCAATGCGTCTTTTGATTTCTTGACTGCTGCTTCCATGGCTATTGACTGTGGATCCAAGTAAAATGAAATCCTTGACAATTCCAATCAGAGCAAGTCCATGACAGCCAAAATACGACATTGAGTATATCCCACCTGAATTTAGAGACCATCTGAATCATAGATTTTTGATTTCTTTATGGCTGCTTCCGTGACTGTTGATTGTTGATCCAAGTAAAATGAAATCCCTGACAACTTCAATGAGAGCAAGTCCACGAGAGCCAAAATATGACCTTGAGTGTATCTCACCTGAATTTAGGGACCATCTGAAGAATAGATTTGACGCATTGAACGCTAGTGACTGAAGACCAGACGATTTGTGGAATGACATCAAGGACATCATGCATGAAGAAAGCAAGAGGTCACTGAAAAGACAGGAAAGAAAGAAAAGACCAAGATGGATATCAGAGGAGACTCTGAAACTTGCTTTCGAACATCGAGCACCTAAAGCAAAAGGAAAAATTGATGAAGTAAAAGAACTGAACAGAAGATTTCAAAGGGAGTCTCGAGAAGACAAAGTATTGTAATGAGATGTGCAAAGAGCTGGAGATGGAAAACCAAAAGGGAAGGACACGCTTGGCGTTTCTCGAGCTGAAAGAACTAAAGAAAAATTCAAGCCTCAAGTTGCAATAGCGAAGGGTTCTATGGGGAAAATATTAAATGACTCAAGAAGCATCAAAAGAAGATGGAAGAATACACAGAGTCATTATACCAAAAAGAATTAGTCTATGTTCAACCATTTCAAGAGGTGGCATATGATCAGGAACCGCTGGTACTCAGGGAAGAAGTCCAAGCTGCTCTGGAGGCATTGGTGAAAAAGAAGGCTCCAGGAATTGACGGACTATCAATTGAGATGTTTTAACAAACAGATGCAGCGCTGGAGGTGCTCACTTGTCTATGTCAAGAAATATGGAAGACAGCTGACCAACTGACTGGAAGAGATCCATATTTATGCCTGTTCCCAAGAAAGGTGATCCAACTGAACGTGGAAATTATAGAACAATATCATTAAAACCACACGCAAGCAAAATTTTGCTGAAGATCATTCAAAAGCGGCTGCAGCAGCATATCAACAGGGAACTGCCAGAAATTCAGGCCAGTTTCAGAAGAGGACGTGAACCCAGGGATATCATTGCTGATGTCAGATGGATACTGGCTGAAAGCAGAGAATGCCAGAAGGATGTTTACCTGTATTTTATTGACTGTGCAAAGGCATTCGACTGTGTGGATCATAACAAATTATGGATAACATTGCAAAGAATGGGAATTCAGGACACTTAATTGTGCTCATGAGGAATTATTACATAGATCAAGAGGCAGTTTTTTGGGCAGAACAAGGGGATACTGATTGGTTTAAAGTCAGGAAAGGTGTGCATCAGGTTGTATCCTTTCACCATACCTATTCAACCTGTATGCTGAGCAAATAATCAGAGAAGCTGGACTATATGAAGAGGAATGGGGTATCAGGATTGGAAGAAGACTCATTAACAACCTGGCTTATGCAGATGACACAATCTTGCTCGCTGAAAGTGAAGGGGACTTGAAGCACTTACTAATGAAGATCAAAGACCACAGCCCTCAGTAGGGATTACACCTCAACATAAAGAAAACAAAAATCCTCACAACTGGACCAATGAGCAACATCATGTTAAATGGAGAAAAGATTGAAGTTGTCAAGGATTTCATTTTACTTGGATCATGGTAAAGTAGAGGGTCAGCAAAAAAGAGGAAGGCCCTCAATAAGATGAATTGACACAGTAGGTGTAACAATGGGCTCAAACACACCTTCTGTTGTGACAATGGTGCACGACATGGCACATTTTCATTCTGTTACACATATGTTCACTATGAGTTGGAGTCAGCTTGACACCACCAAATAACAACAAATAGTGAGGAAGGGACATTATTTAATATGAGGACTTGGAATCATTGTTTAACTGGGGAAAATGAAAATGATAACTAAAGAGATATGCAACATATTTTAACCGGGTAGGATAATTAGTGATTTTTAAAAGTCTACATTTTCTGGTATCTTCCCAAATTTTCTAAAAAGAACATACACTATTTTATATTTAGAAATGTTTAAAAAAGCAATATATAAGCAATATTGTGAGCATAAAAGGCAATAGCTAAAGAAAAAAGAACACAATTTAAGCCTTCAAACTGTTTCCTTTATTCTAGTCTCTACCTTGGTAACCCTTGGGGCATAGTGGTTAAGTGCTACAGCTACTAACCAAAAGGTCAGCAGTTCAAATCCACCAGATGCTCCTGGGAAACTCTATGGGGCAGTTCTACTCTGGTCTATAGGGTTGCTATGTGTTGGAATTGACTTGATGGCAATGGGTTTAATGGGATTCCCCACTTTTGTCAATTAAAGCTAATAATATTAATTAATTTTTTTTTTTAATATGTATGGAACTCTTGGTTTGTCCAGGCACTATTCTATACCAAACATATCTTGTCTAATTTCATCCTCACAGCCCTGCTTTGAGTACTATCATATGTAGTTTTATAAAAAAAAAAAAATAGTCGGTACTTATTGGAATTAGATCTTAAACCTAGGCTATTTTGATTCTGAAGTTTATGTTCATAATCTTTGTATCTTGAGCCTCCTTATATGCTTGCCTGGAATCATATATAAGATTAATAGAATCATTTTCCTGAAACACAAATATAAGCATGCTTTCATTAAACCTTTTCATTAAAAGTAAAAGTTTTAATTATGTTTTGACAATATTTCAGAAGCAAAAACCATTCCAAACTCAGCATGCATTCAGACCCTCAAAAATTTGATACCAAAAACATTTTTTTTTTGATACCAAAAACATTTGAAGCATCAATATCTCTATTATACTCTACATGTACCCTATTAGAAGATTGACTTCCAGGATCTACTCTGTATTGTGTGGTATATGTGTAGGTGTATGTAGGTGTGAGTGTGTTGCCTACGTGTTTTCTAAGTCTGCTGAAAATGTCCCTTACCCTATCAACATATCTACCTGTTAAAATTTTCAACCGTCTTCTGAGGCCAGTCTTCCTCCTGCCTGCTCTAAAATTCCATCATAATATCTACTGCATACTTCACTTATACACTGCCTTAGAATGAACACTGACCATGCTTTCATTTTCTCATTTGAAATGAAAAAAGCAAGGACATAAGCAGCTTTAATTTCTTTTACTTTTTGAACTATTTAGGTGTAGTTTGCTCCATAAGACATTTCATACCTTGATATAACTGCTCTTGCTTAGGGAGAAAAAGTCCATTTAAGCAATAAATTCAATAGGGATCATTAGATAAAGGACGTTGGGTTGCATAACACAATGCATTTAACAACTCTTTCATCACACAATTCAATTTTCCTGTAAGTTTTTTTCCTTATTTTGGACTTTTATCAAAGTGGCGAGTTTATCAACCTTAATTATTTGAAAGCATTTCTTATTAGAATTACCTTCTTTTTTAAAAAATATTTATTAAGCAGAAAGTCACATTAGTAAGATTATCTTGATAATATTATTTTAAAAGAAACAAACCAAAAAAAAACCCAAACCAGTAGTTGTAGAGTCGATTCTGATTCTTGGTGACCCCACGTGCTTCAGAGTAGAGTTGTATTCTATAGGATTTTCAAGCCTGTAATTCTCCAGAAGCAGATCTCAAGCCTAGACACTTCTGGGTGGGTTCAAATTTCCAAGCTTTAGGCTAGTACTCCAGCACTTAGCCATTTGCTCCACCTAGGTAATCTAAAACAGTATCTTGAGGACTGACTTTTTTTGAGTGTTAGTCCTTCCTTCCTTCCTTCCTTCCTTCCTTCCTTCCTTCCTTCCTTCCTTCCTTCCTTCCTTCCTTCCTTCCTTCCTTCCTTCCTTCCTTCCTTCCTTCCTTCCTTCCTCCCTTCCTCCCTTCCTCCCTTCCTCCCTTCCTCCCTTCCTCCCTCCCTCCCTCCCTCCCTCCTTCCCTCCCTTCCTCCCTCCCTCTCTCCCTTTCTTCCTCCCTCCCTCCCTCCCTTCTTTCCTTCCTTCCTTCTTCTCTATAAATACACATTTATATACATATACACTTATATATTTAAATACAAATGCATCAATATGTTTAATTATCTATCCATCCATAAATATTCATCTATGTTGTAAAGAAACTTGTATTAAGTGTACAGACTTACAAATATTTTTTAAGAGTAAATATCATTTTAGCAAAGGCAATTTGTTTCTACCTATGTCCTCCCAGTACCAAGCACCTCTATTTTTTCTTTGCTGAGAAAAAGAATGACTTGCTGCTGCTTGCCACACATCCTTTTCCTGAGATGAGACTTATTATAGTAAGAAGATGCTGAATTTTCCTATTTCTGTATGGCCAATCAGTCTGTTCATTGTCTGACAGCGCACCCGATGACTAAAGATGTTAGTTGTTTCTCTCCAGGTTTTTCCAATAGCCTTGTCCTTTAATCCAGCTGCTGCTTTGCATTTGAAAACTAAATCAGCCTCAATATATCACAGTCTTTTTGATCTTGGGTTTTATGATAATGAAATACTGGCTACAGAAAGCTCCATTCAGAGAACTTAAACAGATTTTACCACCTGTTAGCAGGTGTAAAAAAATAAGTGCATCATTTAAATTCTTCCATTCTTTTGAATTCACTCATCTATAATTAAAACCATTTTGCCCATGAAAAGTTCTCTAGGAAATGAAGGCAATCTTTATGCATTTTTATTTCTATTTGATTGTCATAGCTTCTTCTGGAGTAGCTTCTTTTCTGTAAACTTAATTTGTTCATCTTTAAAATGGGAAGGGAGTAGAGGCATAGTTGTTCCACTGAGTCCTTGGGTGAATATTTCTGTAGTAAAGAAGAATGACATTTAGCATATTAGTGTCAATGATGTGAAAATAACAAAGCTTGCAGTCTGAGGAGTAATGTTCACACCTAGGGCTTAGTTACAAGGAACAATACACCAAAGCAACCTGTAGCTGTCAAGTTCAGTCTTTTCTGACTCGTGGCGACCCCATGTGTTACAGCATAGAACCGCTCCGTAGGGTTTTCTTGTCTGTAATCATCACAGAAGCTGATTGCCATGATGACACTGGGTGCGCTCAAACCAACCTCTGGGTTAGTAATAAGGCTCAAACTGGATTTTCCAAGATTGTGTTTTTCTTATCTGGGAAATATAGTGGTTGGACTCAAATATCTCCAAAGTTGCTTTTGAAGCTAAGTCTACATATTTCAGTGTAAGAAAGTTGCTTTAAAAAAATGTTCAGCTGGATAATTTCATTGCATATTATGAATAAAGGAACAAAATTTTAATAACCTTACTAACTGTGGAAAAAAAGAAGATCCTATTTTGATTTTTGACATGAAGTAAATAGATCTTCCCAGTTACTGAAAAATTTGGAGAAAGAACAAGAATTGCAATTGCAAAAGTAAATGTATAAAGACTTTAAAAATTATAAACATTTAAATGTATTCAAGTCATAGTCTATAAATAAATATTATTGAAACATTTCTTGCTAAAGATCTATTTACAATAGTCCTGGTTTCTTTCCTTTTTTTTTTTTTTGGTAATAAACCACGAAATGCTCAGGGTGGCACATGCATCATTATCAGAGAACACTGAAAATTGAGTACTGATCTTCTGTTTTAAAAAAGAGTATGGAAAAATCTTCTCCATCTGTTAGAATATTTAAAGATGGAAACAGGGGTAAGCATTTTAAAACAGACAGAAAAAATTAAACAGGTGGAAGCTGGATTCAGGATGGATGGGGGAAAGCAAAAATGTCACTTTGAGGGCTAAGGTGCACCCAACCCAAGCCATGGTGTTTTCAGTTGCCTCATACGCATGTGAAAGCTGAACAATGAATAAGAAAGACTGAAGAAGAATTGATACCTTTGAAGAATATTGACTGTTCCATGGCCTGCCAAAAGACCAAACAAATCTGTCTTGGAGGAAGTACAGCCAGAATGCTCCTTAGAAGTTAGGATGGTGAGACTTTGTCTCATGTACTTTGGACATGTCGGCAGGAGGGACCAGTCCCTGGAAAAGGATGTCGTGCTTGTAAAGTAGAGGGTCAGTGAAAAAGAGGAAGACCTTCAATGAGATAAATTGACACAGTGGCTGCACAATGGACTCAAGCATAGCAATGATCATGAGGATGGCACAGGACCAGGCAGTGTTTCATTCTGTTGTACATAGAGTAGTTATGAGTTGGAACTGACTCAATGGCACCTAACAACAACAACAATGCACTCTTGTTAGAGCTGTCATTATTACCCAATTACAATGATGCTTCAAATCACGTGGTTTTGTCTGCTTATGCTACAAGCACATGCCGTTGTTTTCATTGCTGCTGGTGTTTCTATAATTGCTGCTTTTGTCAAATTTTCTGGCTTTTTACTTACAGTGTTGTAGTAATTAGTATTTGTGAACCTATATCTATAACTTTTTTGAGAATGAAATAGTAATTAAAGGAACAGAAAGAAAAAAATAAAAAAATCGTCTGCTCAGTTACTAATAGTATTGCAACTAATGATGTTATAATTTAATGTAGAAAGGTTTTACAAAACAATTTGTTCGTATTCATATGCTCTAAGAAATATTATATTTAAGCAATTGACAACTATATTTATCACATATTATTATATGATTAAAATTGATAGTAAACACATGTCTATCCATGGGGGGTGATACCCTGAGTTACTGCACTGGTTGACACTAACTCCTGTGACACCACTGCTTTACCCATTTCTAGGGCTCAATTCTCAGCTTTCTTTTCTCATCCTGTACATTCTCCAGAAGACATTGCACTCATTCATATAGCTCTAACTGCTTCTACTTATAGAACTGACTAAATATTGCAAACTACTCAGGCTTTGAATATTTATATTTGACTAGTTTTTTTTAGTCATTACAACTGACTTCTGAGTAAATTTGAGTACAAATTGTATCACATTTTCCTTTGTCAAAACAGGGAAAATTAGTGTATTGGCAGAGTACATTCAATTTTTAAAAGAGAAATGATGCTTATGTCAATGAAAGAATGGAGGCTATTATCCTGAAGAAGAAAAAAAAATTGAAGGGCTATGATGTTGTTGTTGTTAGGTGGCATTGAGTTGGTTCTAACTCATAGTGACCCTATGCACAACAGAATGAAACACTGCCTGGTCCTGTGCCATCCTCACAATCATTGTTATGCTTGAGCTCATTGTTGCAGACACTGTGTCAATCCACCTCGTTGAGAGTCTTCCTCTTTTCTTCTGATCCGGTACTTTGCCAAGCATGATGTCCTTCTCCAGGGACTGATCCCTCCTGACAACATGTCCAAAGTATGTAAGGTGCAGTCTCACCATTCTTGCTTCTAAGGAGCATTCTGGTAGTACATCTTCCAAGACAGATTTGTTCATTTTTCTGGCAGTCCATGGTATACACAATATTCTTCGCCAACACCACAATTCAAAGGGGTCAATTCTTCTTCGGTCTTCCTTATTCAATGTTCAGCTTTCACATGCATATGATGCGATTGAAAATACCAGGGCTTGGGTCAGGTGCACCTTAGTCTTCAGGGTGACATCTTTGCTTTTCAACACTTTAAAGAGATCCTTTGCTGCATATTTGCCCAATGCATCTTTTGATTTCTTGACTGCTGCTTCCATGGTTGTTGATTGTGGATACAAGTGAAATAAAACCTTGACAACTTCAATCTTTTCTCCATTTATCACGATGTTGCTTATTGGTCCAGTTGTGAGGATTTTTGTTTTCTTCATGTTGAGGTGTAATCCAAACTGAAGTCTGTGGTCTTTGATCTTCATTAGTAAGTGCTTCAAATCCTCTTCACTTTCAGCAAGCAAGGTTTTGTCATCTGCATAACACAGCTTGTTAATGAGTCCCTCCAATCCTGATGCCCTGTTCTGCTTCATATACTCCAGCTTCTCAGGTTATTTGTTCAGCATACAAATTGAATAGGTATGGTGAAAGGATACAACCCTGATGCACACCTTTCCTGACTTTAAACCAATCAGTATCCCCTTGTTCTGTCTGAACAACTGCCTCTTGATCTATATAAAGGTTTCTCATGAGCACAATTAAGTGCTCTGGAATTACCATTCTTTGCAACATTATCCATAATTTGTTTTGATACACACAGTCGAATGCCTTTGCATATTGAATAAGAACACAGGTAAACTTCCCTCTAGTATTCTCTGCTTTCAACCAGGATCCATCTGACATCAGCAATGATATCCCTGGTTCCTTGTCCTCTTCTGAAACTGGCCTGAATTTCTGGCAGTTCCCTGTCCATACAGTGCTGCAGCCATTTTCGTATGATCTTTAGCAAAATTTTGCCTGCATATGATATTAATGATACTGTTTTCTAAATTCCACATTTGGCTGGATCACCTTTCTTGGGAATAGGCATAAATATGGATCTCTTCCAGTCAGTTGGTCAGGAAGCTGTCTTCCATATTTCTTGGCATAGAAGAGTGATAACCTCCAGAGCTGCATCTGTTTGTTGAAAAGTCTCAATTGATGTTCTGTCAATTCCTGGAGCCTTGTTTTTCGCCAATGCCTTCAGTGCAGCTTGGACTTCTTCCTTCAGTACCTTCAGTTCCTGATCATATGCTACCTCTTGAAATGGTTGAACATTGTTGTATTGCAGGGACTTGTGTGTGGCTGTGATGCTGAAAGCTATACCACCGGTATTCAGATACCAGCAGGGACACCCATGGAAGACAGGTTTCAGCTGAGCTTCCCAACTAAGATTGTCTAGGAAGAAGGACCCAGCAGTCTACTTCTCAAAAGAATCAGCCAATGAAAACCTTATAAATAGCAGCGGAACATTGTCCAACATAGTGCCGGAAGATGAGCACCCCAGTTTGGAAGGCACTCAAAAAATGATTGGGGAAGAGCTGCCTCCTCAAAGAGGAGTTGACCTTAATCACATGGGTTGGAGTAAAGCTTTCAGGACCTTCATTTCCTGATGCGGCATGACTCAAAATGAGAATAAACAGCTGCAAACATACATTAATAATCCGAACCTGGAATGTACGAAGTATTAATCTAGGAAAATTGGAAATAGTAAAAAAATGAAATGGAACACATAAACATCGATATCTTAGGCATTAGTGAACTGAAATGGACTGCTGTTGGCCATTTTGAATTGGACAATCATATAGTCTCCTATGCCAGTAACGACAACTTGAAGAGGAATGGTCTTGCGTTCATCATCAAAGGGATGTGAAAGCAGCCTTCAAATATTTTAAGGCAGAAAATCGGGGCAGAGGGGGATAAAAAACCACATGTTCCTATTAAAAGTGTTTTAAAGTCTTGAAATTGTTCACTTTTTAAATTTAAGATGTTAAATAATCACAAGATGTTTTTGTTGTTATTCATGGGAGATGGACATAGATTTTAAAGTTCGAGATACTTGTTCCACAACAGTGGAAGAAGAACTTGAATATCTTCATACATTCCTGAAGTTTCTATTCAAAATTTGTGTTTGGAAATTAAAGCGAGTCAAAAATTTTAAAGCAAAAGTTAAATTGTCTAAATTGACATTTTACCAGGGTGAAAAAATTTTGTTAGATAAGTAGATTTTTTTTTTTTTTAACCATTGAAGGTATTCCAGCATATGCTGACTATATATAATTTTCCACCCAGATGTATGAGAATGGATATATGAACCACACTTGATGTCATATAAAAAGAGGGCAACCTAGGAAACAGGCATAAATGGGCTCATTTTGTTCTCATTTTCTGTAATATGATGTTTGGATAAGACAACTGATAGGAAAGTATCTTGTAAAAGAGAAATTTTTGTTTTGAATATTTAAGTCTTTTATAACATGGTGAAAATATGATTACACACCTAAGAAATTTATATGTCATGATTAAAACCCCAATGGAAGGCATTCCTTATCACTTTTTCTTCTAAATTTTATTGAGCACTTATTAAGTTCTATATTCTGTGTGTGACAATTGAGAAATTAAGGAAATATAAGATGTAGATTCTTCCCTGTAAGAGCTTACCAAATAATTTGGTCAAGGACAAGATGAATAAACTTACAATGCAAAGGAACAATTTAAACTCTTAAGTACATATAAATACCATGCTAATGATAAAAAAGTGTTTTCCACATGTACTCTTGAATAGTAACAAATATGCAAAAACATATGCACACATACATTTAAAGTGTAATTATATGTGTGTATTTTTTATGGATATATATGCAATATTTTTATGCATATATACACATTCAATGGTGGATTTTAAAGCACATGTCGTACATACACACAGCTGAGAATGAAGCATTTACTTTTTTTTTTTTAGCAGGCTTATAAATAACAGATGACATTAATACTCCAGGCCTGTGTATTAGTACTGGAATATCACTACCTCTTAACTGCTGACTATAAATATGTAAAAAATTAATAAATATGTAGTGCTTAAGAATTTAACACAGAATTTATAGATTGTATAATTTACTACATTTTTCTGATTATGAAATTAATGAAAGGTCTTTTTTATATTTGAGAAATACAAAGTATAAAACATAAAGAAGAAAACAAAGGCCAATCAAATTCCACATGCACAAACACTCGTGTGTAGGAAGAATCCCAATGTATATACAGTTAAAATATTAATGTAAAGATGTGTAGAGTTGCATTTTACAGTAGCTATAGTTGCACCACTAGTTTATTTATTTATTTTTTTTATAGTTGCACCACAGTTCTACTCTGTTCTATAAGGTCGTTATGAGTCGCAATCGACTCCACAGCAACAGGTTTCTGTTTTTTTAAAGTTACGTCAAAAATACATAGAGTCACTATACCAAAAAGAACTGGTGGATGTTCAGCCATTTCAGGAGGTAACTTATGATCAGAAACCCATGGTACTGAAGGATGAAGCCCAAGCTGCCCTAAAAGCATTGGCTCAAGGAGTGGAAGAAATACCAATCGAGATGTTTCAACAAACAGATGCAGTGCTGGAAATTCTCACTCGTCTATACTAAGAAATTTGGAAGACAGCTACCTGACCAACTGACTGGAAGAGATCCATATTTATGCCTATTCCCAAGAAAGATGATCCAACAGAACACAGAAATTATCAAACAATATCATTAGTATCGCATGCAAATAAATTTTGCTGAAGATCATTCAAAAGCTGCTGCAGCAGTATATTGACAGGGTACTGCCAGAAGATCAAGCTGGATTTAAAAGAGGACATGGAACCAGGGATATCATTGCTATATCAGAAAGCAAAGAATACCAGAAAGATGTTTACGTGTGTTTTATTGACAATGCAAATGTGTTTGACCGTGTGGATCATAACAAATTGTGGATAACATTGCTAAGAATGGAAATCCCAGAACACTTGATTGTGCTCATGAGGAACTTGTTCACAGGCCAAGAGGCAATGGTTCAAACAGAACAAGGGGATACCTCATAGTTTAAAGTCACGGTGTGCATCAGGGTTGTATCCTTTCCCATTCTTATTCAATCTGCATGCTGAGCAAATAGTCCAAGAAGCTGGAGTATATGATACTGAGTTTTAAAATCAGTTTAAGTCAATAGTAGTAATAAATTTTGTAATATTTGCAGTTTTTGCCTGTATTTTACAATATTTGAAGAATGAAAGATACTCAGTCATGTTACATTTGTGAGATTTAGATCCTATGGCAGTTTAGTCAACTTTTTAACAACTTTCAAAAGTGAAATTTTTTAATAATTTAATGCATTAGTTGTTAAATGGAATAACCTGAGAAATCAGTATGCTTAGTTGTAGGTATTTTTCTATATACAAACCCCCTTGTATATTGTATCAGATTCCTCTACGAGTGACAGATAACAAACATAACTGTGCAATAGTAAAAATGTTTAATTCTTCTCTTATATAAATGTCCAAGAGGTTTTGTTAAAGACCTATTACAAAATTAAAATGAAGTAAAAAAACTAAAAATTTACATAGACAAAAACTTTGGTCAATTTGTGGTAATGAATTCTGATGGTACTGTACCAGAAAATACACAGCATAGTTTTATAATACTTTGGGCTAAATTTATAGATCTAGATAACATTTGTGAGGGGCTAAATGCAACGTTGTAGCTCAAGCTTGTGCTAGTGTTTCAAATTGCTTGATCATTTGGTTGACTAAAACATAAATCCTACCATGGCTCACACTAAATGAAACTGCGATGCCAGAAAACTCTTGATATAATATAGAGGAAGGAATCCAAAGCCTTATAAATAAGGCAATGCTCAGTGGATATATTATATTCGAACTTCTTAATCAACCCCTAAAGATCTTCCTAGTAGGGTTTGAAGATACTCCCTTCATCAAAGTATTGAGAAATACATTGGTACAGGGAAAGCAAGAATTATTTGAAAATAACTGTGATGGCTATTTTCTGTAGGCCAGAGATGAAAGTGGAAGATACTGAATGTGTGTGTGTGTGGAGAGAGAGAGAGGATCTCAATGTATATACAGTTAGAATATAATATTAAGGGAAAAATGGGTACGATTTACTGTAATAAGAGTTTGAAGAGATAATGAAGACTCATCAAATTAAACAGATTTTTTAAAAGATGGCTAGTTAATTACCAGATCGGAAAGGAAGTCCAAATAAGCCTATTTGCTGTGAATAAACAATAATAATAACAATAAACTATATCTAGTGAAAATAGACCTCACTTGGTTCACTGTAATAAAGTCACTACAGTCATTCTATTTCAATATTTAGGCCTATTCACAGGCTCAGAGTTCCTAAAATGAAGGGTAGTCATGTAGACTTGAAGAAGGGCCATATGATAATATCATGGACATGTACCACAGATCTTTCTTCTAGTCATCTATAATGTGTCATTTATCAGGCTAGCATACTATCTCTAAGCTAAATCCAGTGCTAATGCTTTGAACTAAGACTAACACTGCAATCCATTTACTGTCAGAATGAATACTCATAGTGTTATGTTGTAGTGACCAGTGGAATATATCTGCCCCACCTAATTTTTGACCTCTGGGGTTTATTGAGAAGCTACTTTCCAACTGACAGTATGTGGAGCCATCAGGAGGAGATCTGTATAAGTTTGAAATGAAATAAACAGGCGTGTACCACAAATTACTATTTTTACAAGGTATTGTATGAGGTGGTGCATCCTGGTGCATCCAGTAGGGGCCTATGTGTCTCAACAACCTGCGCCAGAGTCCGTAGGGTCATATGTGTCCCAGAGTCCAGATGAACATATGCATCCCACTAATTCTACCCCCTCCAGGGTCCAGAGGGCCATATGCATCCACCCCAAAGCCTAGAGGGATATATATGTCCCACCAATCCTAATCCCAGAGTCCAGAACAACTCATTCATTTCAGACACACTCGGTGATTCAGCAGGCATTCCATTAATGAAAAAAAAAAAAAAAAAGGCAGAAAGTTTAAAGCAAAAAGTAATTCAGTCATGAAAGGTTGAGGTGATGAGTGGGGTTTTTAGACAGCCTGTAGTATAGTAGCTTTAATGCATCTGCAGGCTGACCCCGTTTTCAATTTCTCAGCTTTTGCATATAGAGTTAGAATAATTCTTCTTTGCAAATTGCAGAATCTCTGATTTACTTCGTGATATTTGGAGTGAGAATTATTGTAGAGGAAAGAATATTGAAAGACTTTGATTCTCCCTCTTCTACTAAAGAGTAAACCGAATGCAAAACTACCTATCTTGTGTTATTGCAGAGATTATTATCATCCTCAAAAACATGAAAATGAAGGGGTAGGGATTCCCATCACAGCCTCATTTAACTTACATTTTCAGTGTCTGCAAAAGGCAGATGGGCTTTGGAAGATAACAGTGGATTAGTGTACATTTTACCAGGTGGTGCCTTTAACTGCAGCTGCTGTTCCAGATGTAATCTGGAACTGATCAATGCAGATCCGGGTACTTGTTATTCAGCTATTGTAATTACTGATAAATTTTGTGTGATAGATCATTACAGTAACAGTCCCTACTAACTAACCCCTCTGTATATCCAGTCCCTTGTTTAATCCCTTAATTCATTAACTGGGCTTGAGCAAGTGACTTGCTTAAGCCAATGATATAGCAACAAAAAATACCCAGGCGGCTTGAAGAATTCTTGTGCATTAGAGCTCGCCTTCTCTTGCGTGCTGCTTTTGGAAGCCAGTTATAATGCAAAGAAGCTTTGGCTAGCCATCTGGAGACATGAGATCCAGACAAAAGTCAGAGACATCTTGCAGGCTTTGAGTGATGCTTTCTCAGACTATGCACCCTGATTGAACTGGCAGATGACCGGAGCCGCATGAACATCTCATATGAGATTAGGAGAAAACTGTCCAGCTGAGCCAAGTTAAAATTACGGAATCACAGAATTTTGAGTGAAATGAAAGGATTTTTTTTTTTTAAACTGCAAAGTCTTCGGGTAATTTTTAATGCAACAATAGAAAACTAATAGAGAAATTGATACTTTGTAGTGGGGTCGCTATGAGTCGAAATCGACTCAATGCCACTGGGTTTGGTTTTGGGTTTAGTGTGGTTCTGCTGTAACAAAGTGTAACACATCTGCGGTTTGCTTCAGTACTAGGCAGCAGGCAAAAATGGAAAACGGCAAATAACTACCAGCAAAGGCTGGGAAATTCTTTGCAAGTGATTAGTGGAAGCTGCAGGAGTGGTGGCCCAACTGCAATTGGAGCAGCAAAAAAAAAAAAAAAAAAAAATGACAAAAGGGTCACCTCTGTAACATGGAAAATAGAAAATAAATCTAATGGTCATTACATGCATTTTGTGGATCTGAATAAGGCTATTTCTAGGCAGAATATTTAAAATGTCAATTGGATTCTCCTAGCTGAATAAGTTGCAGGACAGGAAGAATTACTTGTTTGTTAACGTTGGATTTAGAGAAAAGGTAGAGAAGCCAGGTCCAGGGCTTGTGCTGGAAAATAAACTGCTTTATATCTCTAGTCTCTCCAGCAGCAAAAAATTCTCAATGTAGGAAATGGCTCATCGTAAAGGTCAAATCAAGGGTGATAAGAACCATTTTAAAGACCTCTGAAAATAACGTATTTAGAAGTTCCTTTTTTTGGTTTATCAAGTACAAAAGGGGCAGTTTAAGAGTCTTAAAATCCCACACAATTCTAATCCAAAAATAGCTCTGTAGAAGTCTAGAGAAGGTCTCTCTTGAAAAGAATTATATATACGGTTTTTGCTTAAATGGTCACCCTCAAAAATTTTAAAGAAATTGCACTGACCTGGATTAGAAGAGACAGAGACATCTCAAAATTTAAAGAAGTCTCTGGGCCCTCAAAATTTTATGGGAAGGTAGCGGGCTCAAAGCAACTCATCTGTATGTGCAGGTCATTTATTAGGGAAAAAGGAGATGAAGCCACAAGCACAGAGGATGCAGTCAAATGCCACAGAGCACAAAGAACTAGTGAAACACTTCCCAGAGGGAAGGAGTGGGCCCCTATGAAAGGAGCATTCCCAGCTCTGGACCAGTGACTATAATATTCCTCTTCTTCCTTCATTAAAAAAAAAAAAAAAAAAATGTTGTTGCTGTTGAAAATATTCAAACAAATTCCTAAAGAGAGTGATAAGGAGAAAATCTTAAAAATAGTATATACAATATATGAAATATAATAAAAAAATATATGAAAGATATACATATCTTATATAACTGTATAAAAGATGGCTGATAAGAATGTCTTCAGGCTTCTTAGAAGCTATAAAAACTAGTGGATAAAGGAGAGCTGTATCTTTAACTTATTCAAAGGAAAAAAAAATAGCTTAACCTAGTATTCTTTAATCAGTAAAGATATCTTTCACCCAACCCAACAGAGCATCAGAAAAGCAGGAGGAAAAAAAGTGCAGGTATGTCAAATAGAAAACACCTAACAAGATAGTAGACTTAAACACAAACTTATCTACCTAATATAGGGCATCCACAATAAAACTATAGCTAACATTCTATTCAGCTGTGAAAAAATCACATAGGAAAGTATAAAGTTAGACACAATGTTCTTTTTGAAAAATTCAAAGTGAACTAAGAAATTAATTTTGCAAGGTCACAGGATACATGGCCACTAAAAAACTATTATATATTTTTTAGTAACATCAACAAACAATTGAAAATTAAAATAGAAAAATTAAAAGTAGTATTATTTGTAATAACAAAAGGTGTGAAATATTTAGTTATAAATTTATTATGATTTCAAGATAATTTAACTGAAATCTATAGAACATTGTGGAAAAAATTGGAGATGATCAATAAAATTGATTAATGTGCCATATTCATGATTTTGAAGTTTCTACATTGTTCAAGTTGATTTACACATTTAATAAAATTTCTTAATCATTTTGTCTCACAGAGATTTGACTGAAACATCCCAACACTCACTGATTGTTAGGATGCACTCTGGGATAGTTAAAATCTTCCTCCAGGGTGGAGTGTTTCCACTGCTATATAATATCTTTTTGGTGAGTTTCAGAGTTTCTCAATACCAATTTAATTAAAAAAACAAAACATGAACAACAACAAAAAATTAAACAGCTGCCATCGAGTTGACTCCAACTCATGGCAACCCCATTGTGGTGAGCCGAGAGAAAAACGAAGGTAAGTTTGTACCGGACTATAGCCTTCAGCAAATAATTGACATATACCCAGTGGGTTCTCATAAACATTATTTTCCTACACAGTAATTAAGATGGAAAGGAAAGGGTAAAATCCCATCTTGGACCAGTTCCTCCCCCCCCAAGAAAATGTCCTCATTCCAGGGTGAGTTGACAAAGAAGCTTCTTCAACACCCACATAGCTCCTTGATGTGTTGTAGGTGTAGGAAACAAATGGACAAAGGGGCACAGAGTTTATATAGATCTTAGGCCAAAGCCGTCTACCTGAAGAGGGAAAGTGGAGAAAGGAGAAAGTGCCCCTTGACACAGTCTGGGCTCAGGGTGTGTGATAATCTTGTGGTCAGCCTTCATGACATCAAAAGAAGAACATTCTTTCCCCTTTTTGGGATCAAAGATTAGATCTTCCCAGTATGCAATTATATAATTAATCATATACCTTGCCACTAAGGTTCTAGGGGAGCTTACAACTAGGACACTAGGGGCGAGGGTCTAGTACTCCTAGAGTACATTCTTTCAATACAATTTCAGTATAAGGGTCATGCAGGCAGTGGGGGACTATACTGTTTCTTCTACCTGGCACTCATGTGTAACACTGTAGAACCTTGTTCTATACTGTTTTCAGTGGCTGAATTTTTGGAAGTAGATCACCAGGTCTTTATTCTGAGTTACCTTTGGGTGAACTTGAAACTCTAACTTCTTGATTAACAACCGAGTGTGTTAACCATTTGCACCACCTGGAGAACCACAGTTTACTAATACCTATCAAAAAGCAAGTGATTTCTTAAAATAAGTATTAGTCAACATTCTAGCAGAGTAATTTTGTGGAATTTAAATTTAATTGTATATGGGAAATGTAAAAGTCCTAGAATAGCTAATTTTTTTGTTGTTACTGTTGTTATTGTTTTTATAAAAATTGTATTACTTGATTTTATGATTTAATACAGATTTTGTATTAAAGATATTGTAGTATTGGCATAAGAACAGAATTATAGATCAATGAAACATAGTAGATTATTGAGTAAGAGTCACATATATAACTAATTGATTTCCTTTAAAGGTTCCAAGCTAATTCAATGAGGAAACATGATAGAAATACTTCTAAGATGGTTCTCAATAAAACTCACCTTCTTATAATCACAGTTCTTATACTTTCCTTCCCTCTAGTGTGGGATGGACTAAGTGACTTGCTCTAACTAACAGAGCATGGCAAAGGTGATGAGAGGTCCTTCCACTTTAGGTTTCACTTCCGTCTTGCTTGCAAACTCTTTTCTTGCTGGTTTTGATGAGGCTAGTTGTCATGTTGTGTTTCCCTATGGTGGGTCCCACATGGCAAGTAACTGAGAGTAGCCTCTGTCCAACAGCCAGTGAAAAACTGATGCCTTCAGTTCAACATCCCTTGAGTAACTAAAAAAAAAGAGAGCTCAAACTTGGATCCTTCCTCAGTGGAGCCATTAGATAACATCTGCTCCTTGGCCAACACCTTGACTGCAGTCTTGTGAGAGACCTTTAATCAGAGAACTCAGCTAGGACATATCCTGATTCCCTATCCACACAAATTGCGAGAAAACAGATGCGCATTGGTTTAAGCTGCTAGCTTTGGGGTAACTTGTTACATAAAACTAGTAGCTAAAATACAGAAATTGTTAGACTTTTCAACAAAACATACAAGAACAACTTGATAACAATATTTTTAATATAGGAACCTCAGTCCTTACCCCAGGTATTGTTCATAGCCTTAAATATTAAAGCTAAAACTATAACACTTCTAGCAGAAAATGTATGAAGTAATCTCTGGACCTTAAGATAAATATATGTTTTAGGACACTGGAAAATAAACTGTAAGAGAAAAATAAGATAAATTGGACTTCAAGAAAGTAAAAATCTACTTTTTGAAAAACATCATCGAGGAAATAAAATTGGGTAACATGAGAAAAATTTGCACAATAAATATATCTAACAGGAGATGACTATTCATAATTTTCTTTTTTAAGTTCTAGGATTTAAAGCAACTTTGCGTGTTGAAAGCAAAGAGGACTTGAAGCAGTTACTAATGAAAATCAAAGACCACAGCCTTCAATATGGATTAGACCTCAGCATAAAGAAAACAAAAATCCTTATCATATGCATGTGAAAGCTGAACATTGAATAAGGAAGACCAAAGAAGAATTGATGGCTTTGAATTGTGGTGTTTGCGAAGAATATTGAACATACCATGGACTGTGAAGAGAATGAAAAAATCTGCCTTGGAAGAAGTACAACCAGAATGCTCCTTAGAAGCAAGGATGGAGAGATTGCATCCTGCATACTTTGGGCATATTGTCAGGAGAGATCAGTCCCTGGAGAAGGACATCATGTTTGTTAAAGTACAGGGTCAGCGGGAAAGAGGAAGACACTCAACAAGATGGAGTGACACAGTGGCTGCAACAATGGGCTCAAGCATAACAATTGTAAAAATGGCACAGGACTGGGTAGTGTTTGGTTCTGTTGTACATACAGTCGCTCTGAATTGGAACCGACATGATGGCACCTAACAACAACATGATTTAAACATATGACATTCAACACAATAAAAATTTGGGCTAAAGAGGTAAACAGGCATTTCACAAACAAGGAATGCATGAATGGCCAATAAACATATGAACAAATGGTCAACATCATTACTCACCAAGGAAATGCAAATTAAAAACAAAAGCCAAAAAAACAAACCCATTACCATTGAGTTGATTCTAACTCCAGTCATTCTAAGTGCAATTAGAATGGCTAAAATTAAAAACATGTGTTAAGGTTTGAATTGTATCTCCCAAAATATGTGTTGGAATCCTAACCCCTATAACTGTGGATGTAATCCATTTGGGAATAGAGCTTTTCTTTTTATGTTATTGAGATCATATCAGTGTAGGGTGTGTCTCAAATCTAACTACTTTTGAGATATAAAGAGAGCAGATTAGTCACAGAGAAAAGCATGCACCTATGGGGGAAAGATAAACGCCTTATGAAGACCTCCAAGAAATTCCAAGAAGGATGCTAAAGTAGCTGCAACAAGGATTTCCCCCAAGAATAGACAAAGAAAGCCTTCCTATAGAGCCATTGACCTGAATTCTGACTTCTTGCCTTCTAAACTGTAAGAAAATAAATGACAATGTTTTAAAACCACCCACTAGTGGTATTTCTGTTATAGCACAACTAAAAAATAAGACAGAATGAAAATACCTAATGTTCAATATTATGTTGAGCAACAGGAACTCTCATTTATTATGAATTAGTATATAAAATGGAAAAACTACTTTGTTGAACAGTTTGACTATTCTTTATAAATTTAAATGTACACTTACCATAACCCAATTCTACAAGATATTCACCAAAGATCAATGAAAATAAATGTCCATATAAATATCTATATATAAATCTTCATAGCAGCTTTATTAATAATAGAATAAAATTTGAAACAACCCGATGTTAATCAAAATATGACTGGATAAAAACAAATTGTAGTACCCTATACAATGTAATACTACTCATAAATAAAAGTAAACAAACTACAGAAATATAAAGAGCATATATACATCTTATAAACATTATGCTAATAAATTAAAAAAAACAACAACCGAAAAATTAAGTGAATTGTGTATAATTTTATTTATATAACGATACATGGAAGGAAGAGGACCCAGAGTTTCTTGGGAGTTTTGAACAATAACCCTCAGGTAATGATGGTTTCTGGAGGACAAAATTTCAGAAGTTACTGTGTTCTTTAAGCAGACTAGTGGCACAATGGTTTAACACTCAGCTGGAAATTGAAAGTTTGACAGTTGAATCTCACCTAGCCTCTCCGTGTTAGAAACACTTGGCAATCTGCTCGCATAAAAACTGCAGCTTATAAAACCATATGGGGCAGTTCTACTCTGTCACATGGGATCATTATAAGTCTAAAATCCACTCAATAGCACCTAACAATAAAAACAGTGTGTTCTTTTAATCCAGTTTTGGCCCACAGACCACATAAAGACATGAAATTCAGCAAATGTTTCTACTGGATCTTTATGTTACTTTCCCTCAAATGATATCACAACTCTAACCACCAAATATATCAGAATGGTGGGTGTTCTGCATACCTTGTAGATGGAGGCAATGTTCAGAACACCATTGAGGGCCTATTGGATCAAACACCTTAGCTATAATCTTGTACATTAGAACGCATCAACAGTCATGAGCCAATTCAGTCGCCAAAACTTATATGAGTGGTACAGCCAAAAATAAAGCATATCTACAAGGAAAATCAATTTCCCATCAATTGCTCATATGTAAGGTCAAGTTGAAGCAGAAGAAAATTAAAACAAGTTCACGAGAATCAAAATATGACCTTGAATAAATTCCACCTGAATTTAGAGGCCATGTCAGAAATAGATTTGATGCATTGAACACTAATGACCAAACACCAGGTGAGTTGTTGGAGGACATCATACAAAAAGAAAGCAACAGGTAATTAAAAAGAGAGAAAAGAAAGAAAAGACCAAAATGGATGTCAAAAGAGACTCTGAAACTTGCTCTTAAACATAGAGTAGCTAAAGCAAATGGAAGAAATAATGAAGCAAAAGAGCTGAACCAAAGATTTCAAAGGGTGGCTGGAGAAAACAAAGTATTACAATGAAGTATGCAAGGATCTGGAGTAAGAATGCCAAAAAAGATGAACACACTCAGCATGTCAAAGAGGAAAGAACTGAAGGAAAAATTCAAGCCTTGAGTTGCAATTTTGAAGGATTGTATGGAAACCCTGGTTGCGTAGTGTTTAAGAACTACAACTGCTAACCAAAAGGCTGGCAGTTCAAACCCACCAAGCACTCTTTGGAAACTCTAGGGGGCAGTTCTGCTCTGTCCTATAGGGTCGGTATGAGCTGGAATCAACTCAACAGCAAAGAGTTTGGTTTGGGTCTTAAGAGCAAAGTTTTGAACAATGCAAGAGGTATCAAAAGAAGATGGAAGGAATACACAGAGTCACTGTACCAAAAAGACTTGAGCGATGTTGAACCCTTTCAGGTGGTAGTACATGATCAAGAGCTGATGGTACTGAAGGAAGAAGTTAAAGCTGCACTGAAGGCATTAGTGAAAAACAAGGCTTCAGGAATTGACAGAATACCAATTGAAATGTTTCAACAAAAGAATGCAGCACTGGAGGTGCTCACTCATCTATGCCAAGAAATTTGGAAGACAGCTACCTGGCCAAATGAGAGGAAGAGACCCATATTTGTGACAATTCCAAAGAAGGTGATCCAAGAGAATGCAGAAATTATTCAACAATATCGTTAATAACACACACAACTAAAATTTTGCTGAAGATAATTCAAAAACGGTTGCAGCAGTACATCCACAGAGAACTGCCAGAAATTCAAGCTGATTCAGAAGAGGATGCGGAACCAAGGATATCACTGTTGATAGCAGATGAATCTTGGCTGAAAGCAGAAAATACCAGAAAGATGTTTACCTGTGTTTTATTGACTATGCAAAGGTATTCCACTGTGTGGATCATAAAAAATTATGGATAACTTTGCACAGAATGTGAATTCCAGAACACATAATTGTGCTTATAAGGAACATGTACACAGACCAAGAGTCTGTCATTCGGACAGAACATGGGATACTGCATGGTTTAAAAATTAGGAAAAGTGTGTGTTAAGGTTGTATCCTTTCATATTCAATATGTATGCTGAGAAAACAATCTGAGAAACTGAACTATATGAAGAATAATGTGGCATCAGGATTGGAGGAAGACTCCTTAACAACCTGTGATACGCAAATGACACAATCTTGCTTGCTGAAAGCTAAGAGGGCTTGAAGCACTTACTGATGAAGATCAAAGACTACAATCTTCAATATAAATTACACCTCAGTGTAAAGAAAACAAAAATCTTCACAACTGGGTGATAAGCAACATCATGATAGAGAAAAGATTGAAGTTGTCAACATTTTCATTTTACTTGGATCCACAATGCCCATGAGAGCGGCAGTCAAGAAATCAAACAACATATTTCATTGGGCAAGCCTGCTACAAAAGACCTTTGTAAAGTGTTAAAAAGCAAAGATGTCACTTTGAGGACTAAGGTGCACTGGCCCAAGCCATGATATTTTGTATTGCTTCATATGCATGTGAAAGTTTGAAAATGAATAAGAAAGATCGAAGAAGGACTGATGCCTTTGAATTATGGTGTTGGCAAAGAATATTGACTATACCATGGACCGCCAGAAAAACGAACGAATCTGTCTTGGAAGAAATACAGCCAGAGTACCCCTTGGAAGCAAGGATGGCAAGACTTCATCTCATATATTTTGGACATGTTGTCAGGAAGAACCAGTCCTTGGAGAAGTACATCATACTTGTTAAATTACAGGGTCAGAGAAAAAAAAAGGAAGACCTTTATAGAGATGGAAACCCTGGTGGTGTAGTGGCTAAGAGCTATGCCTGCTAACCAAAAGGTTGGCAGTTTGAATCCACCAGGTGCTCCTTGGAAACTCTATGAGGGCAGTTCTACTCTGTCCTATAGGGTCACTATGAGTCAAAATTGACCAGATGGCAAAGGGCCCAGTCCAGTCTGTTTATTGAGATGGATTTGCACTGTGGCTGCAACAATGGGCTCAAGCATGACAACGATTGTGAAGATGGCCCAGGACCAGGCAGTATTTCATTCCGTTGTACATAGGGTATCCATGATGTGGAACCTACTCAATGGCACTTAACAACAAAATCTTGCCTCACTGCCCACAGGCAAAGGTTAGGATATAAAACCTGTCACAAAACGGAGGATAATCACACAATACTGGGAATCATGGTCTAGACAAGTTGACACAATTCCACCCATGACAGCCCAGTTGTGAAGATTTTCATTTTCTTCATATTCAAATATAACCCACATTAAAGGATGTAGTCTTTTACCTTCATTAGTAAGTACTCCAAGACTTCATTTTCAACAAGCAAGCTTGTGTCGTCCAAATCTTGCTGTTTGTTAATGAGTCTTCCTCTAATCCTGATGCCTCCTTTGTCTTCATGTAGTCCAGCTTCTCCGATTATTTGCTGAGCATATAGGTTGAATAAGTAAGGCTAAAGGATACAACCCTACCACACACATTTTCCAATTTTAAACTTTTCAGTATTCCCTTGTTCTGATCAAACAATTGCCTCTTGTTCTATGTATAGTTTTTACGTGAGCACAATAAGTGTTTTGGAATTCCCATTCATAATGATATCCATAATTTAAGTTGGAGCATATCAGTTTATAATTATAACATGGTTATATGAACTATGTAGTTAGACATACATCTTTGTGAAGAACAAACCTATAGGGAAAAAAAATGCTTCAAATAATCACATAGCAGATACATATAAATACATAATATACATGGAGTAACACTTATGTATATATAATATAAATAGTTATATATATAAAACTTGCATAACTATTAAATATACACATTTTCATTTACTATTTGAGTCTGGTGAGAGAATGAACGCTACAACCATATTCACATTTAAATAAGGTCAATGCTGCAGATGGTTAGGTTAGAAGAGCACACCAATCAACACAGCTGCCATGTTTTACTCTGATTTCCATCCCTGTTGCTCTTTTATAAGGAGTCCACATGCTGTAAGAAATAGACAATTTCAAATCTACTAATTATTATCATGATGTTATTAATTTTGACCAAGATAATAATAAGATAGTGTCTGTGAAGAAAGACTTCATTATGGAATTAATTGCTTTAATTAGGGTCAACACTGGAGAAAAAAGACTTACATAGCATTTAAGAAACAATAAGTTATGATGGCTTTTCAAAAGCTAAAGACATGCAAATTTAAAGAAAGGATTTTATATTCAGATGCTAAATTCTCTGATAAATCCCACTTGTTCAAGAGAAAATTAAAATCACTGAAATTGAAGAAGTTCTGGGTAATGATGTACTATTGATATATTCTGTAAATGTTCAAATCATTCTTGGCTTCAATTTTGAATTTATTTCAGAGAAACAAAAAATGGGCATTACTAGTTCAATTTTAATCTTAGTGTTGATGTTGTTGTTTTCCTCTAATAGATGTGGATAGCAGTAGATAATAGTTATCTTTATGAATTTACTGTTACTCTTTTTATTCCCATCCTTCTTGAGACTCAAAAATGCATATAGAATAAGGGACTTCTCTTTGTTTAACACCTGCTTCCAATTCATTGACTATAAATGCGACTCAATTCTTATGGTTTTGCTGTTATTGATTTTTTTTTTTTTTGCTTTTCCCCCCTTTGATGAGTTTATAAACACAATTTGAAAGAAAATATATCTGAGATTAATCTCTCATTTAAAAATACATTCTTCATAAGAAGAGACATATTACCAACGGACTTAGCATATATGCAAGTAATCCAATTTTGTTTCTTCTAGTTTCTCTCTCAGTTAATCTGCTGGTTAGTTTTCACTGCAATATTGCTCTGAAGTCAATGAGATTATCCTCAATGTCAGCTTCACCCACTAAAATCTAGAGAGTTCTGAGGCTACAGATGTCAAGACATTTGATTGAATAACAAGTAAAAACAGTTTTGTGATTCTGTAATACCTGCTTATCATTGGAAAATAAAGATTAACTAAATAACCAATAATCTTTCTAAAAGCATACGTATTCAAACAAATATTATCCTTTTGACACATCTTTATAATTCTCCTGGAACCCAGATTTCTAGGCTCATGGAGTTGGGATGACCCAATTTGGCCATCTGCCTTTAGGTTTCCTTTTGAACCTCAAATTAACCCTTTAAGGAACTGTTTTTCTAAAGTCACCTTCAAGTCAAACAGTAAGCAGCTTAGAGGAGATTGTTTGGTTGTAGGCATTGGGCTGTTTTAGAGAATTAACAATGTGCAGCCAGTTTTGAAGAGGAGGAGCCCCAGTGTCTGACTGTTAAAATGCATAGTATGGCTTTAGTGACTCTGTTTCTGCAGCTTCCTGAAACTTAGCACATGTTCTGATGCTGTCTCCTGAGAAAGTAACATGACAATGACCTATATACCATTTTCACTGTCTCCTCTTTGGAACAATTTCCCAATATATTAAGGTTAATGCTACCCAATTCAAATCTTATCTACTCACAATAAATATATTCTGCCACACTAATTTTTGGTGTTTCTCTGAGCATTTCGGTTTTTGGCACCTTTCTGTTCTTTGTTGACTTGGTTCTTATATAAATTAAATGTCTTATTTAGCGAGGAAAAAGAAAGGGTGGGATCTTAAAATCTTGTGAGCAGCCATCTAAGATACAGCTACTGGTCTTTATACATCAGAAACAAAAGAGAAAGAAGGAAAGTAAAGCCTCAGAACAGAAACCAGTCTACAAGGCTAACAGCCTACACCTGCCACAGCCTCATCTACCCAAACACCAGAAGAAATAGATTGTGCCCAGCTACTACTACCAGTAATTCTTATCAGAGACAGAATAAAGGGACCCTGATAGAAGGGGAAAAACATGTGGAACAGAACTCAAATTCTTAAAATTTCTAGGCTTACTGAACCAGCTGAGACTAGAGGACTCCTTGAGACTATTACCCTGAGATACTCTTTAAACCTTGAACTGAAACTAACCCCTGAGAGTACCTTTTAGCAAAATAACAGAGTGACACACAAAGTAAAGGATATTACTCGTAAGCACAGTGCCTTATTAAAAATCTTCTATATGAGATCAAAAGATTAATAATTACTCTAAAGCAAAGAAGAAAAGATAAGGGGGCAGGGAAGCTAAAGTACTGGGCACAGAATAACTAGAAATCAAAGAGAATTGACATGTCTGTCAGGTTGTTGTACTGTGGGGGCTTGTGTGTTGTTGTGATGCTGGCAGCTATGCCACCGGTATTCAGATACCAGCAGGGTCACCAGTGGAGGACAGGTTTCAGCTGAGCTTCCAGATTAAGGCTGACTAGGAAGAAGGACCTGGCAGTCTACTTCTGAAAAGCATTAGCCAGTGAAAACCTTAAGAGGAGCAGCGGAACGTTGTCTGATATAGTGTTGGAAGATGAGCCCCCCAGGTTGGAAAGTACTCAAAAGATGACTGGGGAAGAGCTGCTTCCTCAAAGTAGAGTTGACCTTCATGAAGTGGATGGAGTAAAGCTTTCAGGACCTTCATTTGCTGATGTTCCATGACTCAAAATGAGAAGGAACAGCTACAAACATCCATTAATAATCGGAAACTGGAATGTAAGAAGTATGAATTTAGGAAAATTGAAAATCGCCAAAAATGAAATGGAATGCATAAACGTCGATATCCTAGGCATTAGTGAGATGAAATGGACTGGTATTGGCAATTTCGAATCAGACAATCATACAGTCTACTATGCTGGGAATTACAACTCGAAAAGGAATGGTGTTGCATTCATCGTCAAAAAGAACATTTCAGGATCTATCCTGAAGTACAACGCTGTCAGTGATAGGATAATATCCATACCCCTACAAGGAAGCCCAGTTAATACGACTATTATTCAAATTTAAGCACCAACCGCTAGGGCCAAAGATGAAGAAAAAGAAGAATTTTATCAGCTGCTGCAGTCTGAAATTGATCGAACATGCAATCAAGATGCATTGATAATTACTGGCTATTGGAATGCAAAAGTTGGAAACAAAGAAGAAGGATCAGTAGTTGGAAAATATGGCCTCGGTGATAGAAACAATGCTGGAGATCAAAAGATAGATTTTTGCAAGACCAATGACTTCTTCATTGCAAATACCTTCTTTCACCAATATAAACGGTGACTATACACATGGACCTCACCAGATGGAAGACACAGAAATCAAATTGACTACATCTGTGGAAAGAGACGATGGAAAAGCTCAATATCATCAGTCAGAGCAAGGCCAGGGGCTGACTGTGGAACAGACCATCAATTGCTCATAAGCAAGTTCAAGCCGAAACTGAAGAAAATCAGAACAAGTCCATGAGAGCCAAAATATGACCTTGAGTATATCCCACCTGAATTTAGAGACCATCTGAAGAATAGATTTGACGCATTGAACACTAGTGACCAAAGACCAGATGAGTTGTGGAATGACATCAAGGACATCATCCATGAAGAAAGCAAGAGGTCATTGAAAAGACAGGAAAGAAAGAAAAGACCAAGATGGATGTCAGAAGAGACTCTGAAACTTGCTCTTGAGCGTCAAGCAGCTAAAGCAAAAGGAAGAATTCATGAAGTAAAGGAACTGAACAGAAGATTTCAAAGGACCTCTCGAGAAGACAAAGCCAAGTATTATAATGACATGTGCAAAGAGCTGGAGATGGAAAACCAAAAGGGAAGGACATGCTCGGCATTTCTCAAGCTGAAAGAACTGAAGAAAAAAATTCAAGCCTCGAGTTGCAATAGTGAAGGATTCCATGGGGAAAATATTAAACGATGCAGGAAGCATCAAAAGAAGATGGAAGGAATACATAGAGTCACTATACCAGAAAGAATTAGTCTATGTTCAACTATTTCGAGAGGTGGCATATGGTCAGGAACCAATGGTACTGAAGGAAGAAGTCCAAGCTGCTCTGAAGGCATTGGCGAAAAACAAGGCTCCAGGAATTGATGGAATATCAATTGAGATGTTTCAACAAACAGATGTAACGCTGGAGGTGCTCACTCGTCTATGCCAAGAAAAATAGAAGACAGCTTCCTGGCCAACTGACTGGAAGAGATCCATATTTATGCCTATTCCCAAGAAAGTTGATCCAACCGAATGTGGAAATTAGAGAACAATATCATTAATACCACATGCAAGCAAAATTTTGCTGACGATCATTCAAAAACGGCTGAAGCAGTATATCGACAGGGAACTGCCAGAAATTCAGGCCAGTTTCAGAAGAGGATGTGGAACCAGGGATAACATTGCTGATGTCAGATGGATACTGGCTGAAAGCAGAGAATACCAGAAGGATGTTTACCTGTGTTTTATTGACTATGCAAAGGCATTCAACTGTGTGGATCGTAACAAACTATGGATAACATTGCGAAGAATGGGAATTCCAGAACACTTAATTGTGCTCATGAGGAACCTTTACGTAGATCAAGGGGCAGTTGTTCGGACAGAAGAAGGGGATACTGATTGGTTTAAAGTCAGGAAAGGTGTGCGTCAGGGTTGTATTCTTTTACCATACCTATTTAATCTGTATTCAGAACAAACAATATGAGAAGCTGGAGTATATGAAGAAGAACAGGGCATCAGGATTGGAGGAAGACTCATTAACAACCTGCATTATGCAGATGACACAACCTTGCTTGCTGAAAGTGAAGAGGACTTGAAGCACTTACTAATGAAGATCAAAGACCACAGCTGTCAGTATGGATTTCACCTCAACATAAAGAAAACAGAAATCCTCACAACTGGATCAATGAGCAACATCCTGATAAACAGAGAAAAGATTGAAGTTGTCAAGGATTTCATTTTACTTGGATCCACAATCAACAGCCTTGGAAGCAGCAGTCAAGAAATCAAAAGACGCATTGCATTGGGCAAATCTGCTGCAAAGGACCTCTTCATAGTGTTGAAGAGCAAAGATGTCACCCTGAAGACTAAGGTGCTCCTGACCCAAGCCATGGTATTTTCAATCGCATCATATGCATGTGAAAGCTGGGCAATGAATAAGGAAAACCGAAGAAGAGTTGACGCCTTTGAATTGTGGTGTTAACGAAGAATATTGAATATACCATGGACTGCCAAAAGAATGAACAAATCTGTCTTGGAAGAAGTGAGGCCAGAATGCTCCTTAGAGGCAAGGATGGTGCGACTGCATCTTACATTCTTTGGACATGTTGCCGGGAGGGGTCAGTCCCTGGAGAAGGACATCATGCTTGGCAGAGCACAGGGTCAGCGGAAAAGAGGAAGACCCTCAATGAGGTGGATTGACACAGTGGCTGCAACAATGAGCTCAAGCATAACAACGTTTGTAAGGACGGCACAGGACGGTGCAGTGTTTAGCTCTGTTGTGCATAGAGTCGCTATGAGTCGGAACCTACTCGATGGCACCTAACAACAACAAAGAGAATAGTGACACATTGTGAAAAATGTAACTGTTACTGAGCAATATGTGTAGAAATTATCAGTTTGAAACCTAATTTATTGTGTAAACGTTTCACCGAAAAACACAATTAAAATATTACTAGAAAAAAAAAAAGGTGAAAAAGATGAGAAAAAAATAACAGTAGTGAACTCCAACTTTGATACTTTATTAGACAACAAAAACACAAAGAAAAATGCTACAGTGTTCTTGATTTTTCTTTCATGTATTTGTTTAATGGCCATATGAGAGTCTGTAATTGCAATGTTCTTTTTGTTTCATCAATGTTTTTCAATCTCAAGGTCTATAAAGCCTGAAATAAAAGTACAATTAAATCAAAAGTACATCTATAAAGGGATGTTGTTAAGCACTATTTAAAAATACAAGGAAGAGTATAATTATAAGCTGAAATCTGAGTTTTGTGCAGAAAAGGAAAGCAAAAGGTGGGATTTCCCTGGATCACATGTCAGTATCAGAACTGGTGAACAAGAATATAAAATAAGTTTGGCTCATACAAAGTGATTGATTTTGAGCTCTCCAGTAACTAGGAGTTTTAAAGTTAGCTACAAATGTACTAAAACGTGAAGCTGGAAAATTCAGGATTGATAGTACTCAATGACTTTCACCAGAAGCAAGTGCAAATCTTCCCTAGAGAGAGGCAGACTTTATTTAACACTTACAGATTATTACATATTATGCTTAACTACATATAAGAAATGTCAGCTTAAAATAAATGTAGACCTTGATTAACGGCGTATTCTAGTTACGATGAACCACACTTAAAACTGTCAAGATTCTTCTGTTACTTGATAATGTTCCAGGACCTTCTTCTCAGGTAGATGATCTAAACCAAGATATGAAAGTGATGTATCATCCTCCCAATATGACACATGGGATTCAGCCTATGGGTAAAGGTACGGTCCCCACTTTCAAGGCATACTGCCTATGGGCTACATTTGCTCAGGTGATAGCTGCAAAAGATAGAGGAATAGTAATATTATGTAGTTTCTGGAAGAATTATAATATTCTTCAGTGTATCTGGAACATTGCACCTTCCTGGGAGGAAATTATGGGAAAATGCATACAGGGGATTTGGAAAAAATTGCTGAGTTATATGAACATGCTCCAAGTAACTGATTAGGGTAATATGATGAAAAAGATTGGTGGAAAAATCATCCATATAGCAAGAACGCTGAACTTAGAACTTGATATTGCCTATGAGTCGGAATCACCTCGATGGCACTGGGTTTACTAGGTGGGATGTAGAAGAGCTCATAGATCACAAAGGAGGGGAATTGACAAGCCAGCTCTTAATGGATTTTGAAGAGGAAAGAAATGGTGAAGAATAAAGAAATAATGAGGAAGAAGAATGAGAAAAGTTGTTATAAATGTTTACAGTGAAAGGATTAGCTGAAGTTTTTTCTAAACTAAATCAGGGGCTTCAGATGCTTGAAAAAATGGACCCAAATGCAGATCACTTTGCTAAAGTCGATAGGCAGATTCAGGAAGCAGTGAGATGTTATTGCAAAATATATGAAAAAAGGAAAAGGACCATACAGGCAACTCTCACTAATTTTCTGACTAGAAATGCTATCCCCATTGCAAGGGATAATCCAGATGATCCAGAATCTTCCACAGGTGGAGTTATTACCACAATTGACAAAATGCCAACACTTCCAAGTCTTCTTCGTCTTGGTTTAAGGTTTTATGACTTGTGTATTTTTTATGTATGTATGTATATATTAAAATATATCTATAAGATTGCATGTATTTTTTAAACAAATAACATGTGCCTTCTAACATCTGCAAGGTATTTTCATAAGTGTGCCATTCTATTTTTTTTTTTTACAGCAACATGTAATAAAAAACTTGGCATAGAGGCGCTTATGAAAATACCTCAAGTTGAAGGGGAAGCGGCTAACAAACAAATGTAAAAGGCACACATTATTTGTGTAAGAATGTGGTGATGTTTCCAACCCCCAAATAAAAATAAAGATTGGATTTATAAAGGTAGTGATAATTTAAAAAAAAAACAGGTATTCTTCTTATGTCAGAACCTACTTACCATAGAGTTGTCAGAATGGAACCCCCTCGTAAGTCAGGGACTACCTCTATGAAATTTACAAGCTCACCTGTACAAATACGCCAACAAATATAAAATAACACATATTAACTCACAAATACTTAAAATATTTTACTTATCTAATTCCTGGTATACTAGTATGAAAGGCATAACCTGAGGAATAATCATAAAATTATAAAAAATGACCAGATTATAAAAAATAATTAAATAGAAGCAAAAAAAAAAAAAGATATTTTTGCAATTAGTGTCTTTTCAGTATAATAACAGAAACAGTTGATGAGTGAACTGTTAAAATGAAAAAAGATACCTAAACATTCCTCTTACACATCACAGCAATCCTAGGAGATAGATAATATGAAAGAGACATAAAGAAACACAGGAAACACAATTAAAAAAAAGCTCTATCACATATTTCTAAGTAAAAAGGCCCCGAAAAAGAGAACATATAGATGAGGTAGCAACACAGTTCAGAGATAGTTCTGAGAATTATTCCAAACTCATACAAATTAAAACTTCATAAACTTGGGAAACATAATGAATGTTGATGAAAATATATTCAAAGAAATCAATGACTGGATAAAAATAAATATAGTAGTAAAACTTTAAAGCACCAAATCAAAGATAAGATCTTAAAAGCAATGTAGATTATTTAAGGGAGAATAAGTAGTGAAATCTAGAAGACAGTGGAACAATATCCTCAAAGTATTAAGGAAAAGAAAAAAAGCTAACCTTTAATTAAGTAAGCAGAAAAAATATTTTTCAACAATGAGAGAAAACATGAGCATTTTCAGATTAAACAAAGAAACAAATTCAAAGTATTTGTCCATAAGAGGTAATATTAAAGGAACTTATGAAAATGTAATTAAGCAAGAGTTGGTAAGGTAACAAAAATAATGCATAAGTAAATAAAAGTAGACATTCATTAGCTGAATAAAATAATGACAACATGTAGTAATAAGAAAATAATAATACTTAAAGGGATTAATTCAAAATTACATATTGGAACAAAGAACCAAATAATTTGGGAGAATGAAGTTAAAATAATATAAATTTCTATAATTGTTGACAAAGATACTGTGATCATAATTACAATAATCCAGAAAACCAAAGCTATTGCCATCATGTTAATTTCAACTCATAGCCACCCTACAAGACAGAGTAGAACTGCTGCATAGAGTTTCCAAGAACTGGCTGGTGGATTAGAACTGCCAATCTTTTGGTTAGCAGCCAGGCTCATAACTACTGCGCCACCAGGATCCCACAGTTACAGTAAGGGTCCTTATTAGCCTTGCATCTCTAAATCCACAGTTACATGTAGTATTCTCCCAGATCGACTCTGGGCGTGGTCAGTTGACTTATTTTGTCCGATATTCAAGCAGAGCCTTCAAAAGTACTTATTCATTAAGGCTTGCCTTTTACTGCTAGGAACTCTTTGCTAGAAAGAAGCCTGAGCTACCCTGTACGAGGGTGAGGCCATGTGGAGTAGAAACAAGCCATCTCAGATGAAGTACTCCCTAACTGGAACTCTAGGTAATTGGTCAGATGAGTGAATTTCACATGTAAGATGTGAGATAAGCTCAAATTGCTGATCCACAGGATATTAAGAAAATGCAACGATAGTTTTAAGCCATGAAGTTTTGAGCAATTTTTATGCAGCAACAGGCTGGGAAAAATTCCTCTTCTCTACAGCCAAATTGGAAATTTTCCTAATTCATGTGGCAGTAGTAGATTCCTCAGAAAGGTTTTGCCTCAAAGAGTTGGAAATTGAGCACAGAATAAATGCTGACTTAAGGTGATGCTGAGAATGCCCTTTTCCCGAAGAACTTCTCTAATAGGCTCCACTCTAGAGTAACAGCTTCCAGAGAGGGTAGAAAAGAGCTCTGTAACAGTTCTAGCCTCTGTAATATAGACAGGCAAGATATAACAGGTTTGGAAATAAAGTTGGGATAATAAGAACGGTGTCTGCCATAAAGTTTGGGTGACTAAGTTTTGGGTAATTTTTTATGCAACAACAATGGATTTAGAGTTTGTAAAGCCAGACGTGATAAATTTAAAGAAAAAACACTAAAAGAATAGAAATTAGGTTTACAATTCCAAAACAGCAGAAAAGAAAATAAGAAAAAACAAAAAACTTGTCAATTTTCAAAAGAGCTACGCAGGAAGAAAAACGCAGTGAAAGCACAAAATTAGTTAATGAAACACAGTTCTACTCTGACACACATGGGGTCGCCATAGTCAGAACTGACTTTACGGCAACTAACATGTTCCAGTATTTCAGCCTTTAAAAGAAATAAAAATAGGCTAAACTCACCCATTACAAGACAGATTGTCAGATTAGGTTAAAATAGAAATGACATTTCTATATCATAAAGATGTTCGTTTTGAAAGCAAAATGTTGAAAGAACTCATGAAAAGAAATCTGGGGCATATTATTTCCTGTTCCACAAGATTTTTTTCTTTCTTGACTGCAAAAAATCCAGCTGCTCAAATATGTATCATCAAAAAAAAAAAAAAAAGTTGAATCAGCAAATATCGTATTATATACATATTTACCAAAATTAAAAAAAATAAATACAGGGAATGTGGAAACCCTTGTGGCAGTGGTTAAGTGCTACAGCTGCTAACCAAAGGGACAGCAGTTTGAATCCTCCAGGCGCTCCTTGGAAACTCTGTGGGGCAGTTTTACTCTGTCCTATAGAGTCGCTATGAGTCGGTATCGACTCGACGGCAGTGGGTTTCACTGGGTATAAGGAAAGTAAAAAAGTGTGATGTATTTTATTGAAACTGTGGACTGCTTTATGCTAGCCATTTGTGTGGTGTCTGACAGATAATCATATAACAGGGAGAAAATACACTTGTTTTGCTTATCTTGGATCTTCAAATTTTATCATGTTTACTGGCATATATTTGTCATGCAATTAATACATATCAATGAATTTATTTATACCAAATCTGGTTCGAACCACAACTTTTACATGATCGAATGGACAGGATTGCCGGGTGGCACAAACGTTTAAGAATTTTGTCGCTAACTGAAAGGGCAGTGGTTCAAGCTGGAAGGTACCTTGAAAGAAAGGCCTAGTGATCTACTGATAAAAAATCATCCGCTGAAAACCCCGTGTAACACACTTCTGCTCTGACACACACGAGGTCCCCAGTTAGTGGAAATCGAATCGGCTGACAACTGGTTTAGTTTAGGTTTTGTCACCACTACCACAACTACTACCACGACCACTTCCAACAAAAATATAAAAACAAACAGGAATGTTTCTAATGCTTCCTTCTCTATTAACTCCTATAGAACTACCAAAGGTCATACCATTAATGTCCCACTAAATTACTACCAACTTCAATCCACCTAGATTAGAACTGACCTATGTCCTAGTTTCCATTATTGATCCCCAGCAATCGATTTTCCATCCAGAAGCTCAAATGATGTATTCAAAATGTTAATCAAATCATATCATTATCTGATTGATTAAAACTACCCAAATATCTCCCTACAGAATTAGAATGGGATCGAAATCTCTTACCAGGATTAGGATGCTACTGTTGGCGCTGCTATAAGGGACTTCAACAACTACGTCTGCTGCAGGAATCAGCTGTTGCTTGGCCCAAAACCACCACCCCGGGCACCAGTGACTGTCACTCTACTGCCATCACTTACCATAGTAAGGTTCTAAGTTGGGACAGAGCCCTGGTGGCTCAGTGGTTAAGAGCTTGGCTGCTAACCAAAAGGTCAGCAGTTCAAATCCACTAGCTGCTCCTTGGAAACCTTATGAGGCAGTTCTGCCCTGTCCTTTTAGGGTCACTATGAGTGGGACTCAACTTGACGGCACCAGGTTTGGCTTTTTTATGAGTCGGAATTGGGTTTTTTTAATAATAATAATGTTGATATTATTGTTAATAATATTTATTACCCTACGTTTCATTTTCATTGAAACGAGTGGCTCTTTACCAGCCCTCCTGGCTAGAAGGGGGTGGTGTCTAAAGCATGTTATAAAAATATGGATGCTTTCTTCACTAATGTATATTTCAAGGCCTGAAATATGAAGTGTCTTTTGGGGGCATTAAGAGGTCAGACATATTGAAGAGAAAAACAGAGGAAGTTTACATTATATGAACCTTGTATCATTCCTATTAGAAATTATATAAGGTTCATATAATGTATGAAATTATGCATTACATGACGTTGGGAATGTCTTTGATTTTCTTTCTGTTTATTACAATAACAAAGATCTAATGAAGAATAAAGTGATTTATAAAATAATAATATAAATAATCTTTTTTTTTTTATCTTAAAAATAATCTCCTGGCTAAAAGCACATGATATACTGAGAATTCTCAGTGAGTACTGGGGGCTTAAAGTACTCTGGCTTGTCTGAATTCTCCCTAATATCCCAATTCTCATTCTCTGTGTTCTGCTCTTTTCCAAACAATGTGCAGATTTTCACATAAAATGTCTTACTAGTCTGTGAATTAAACTGAGTTTTAAGTTATTGAACATACAAGACCAAAAGTTAAATTTGTTTTTTAGCATTGAAAGATAAAGTGATAAATGTATAAATATATTCCTTCAGCATTGTCTAATAGGCTATCAGTTTAAATCCATGCCCTATGGCAAAGATTAAGGGTTTTCTTCAACTGCCTGTTAGCTTTAGTATTTATCCAACTAGCCCAAAATCCTTATATTTTTCATGCACTTTTTATTTATTTGTTCCTTCATTCATTTACTTGTTCATTCATTCATTCATATATTAGTTTATTTCCTTATTATTTATTTTAATGCCAGCAAAATCTCCAAATCCTTGGCCCTGAATTGGCCCTACAATGCAGATGACCACAGATAATGAATAAATCAGCGCATTCATTATTACATGTCACAGTTGGCAACATATGCACCTTGTAATCTTAATTATAAATGGAATTTTAATTATTTTCTTTTCTAACTAGACCATATAACCAAAGAAGAGCTCTCAGATTTCCCTGAGGATATGTTGCCTATATCCCCTTGCTTGGAACAACTCTTTATTAGTCAATGATGCTGATGGTGATAAATTGAGGCTGACTCTGCCTAATGTTAGCAGATAATGACTCATTATAAGGTATTTGGCAGATTTGCAGAAATTAGGAAAGGGTACAGAAACAAGGCAAAAATGGGCAGTAACAAGCAACACCAAAGAGCAGCAACCAAGGCTAAGTACTTGTCATAGGATCTCCGATAAGGTATTATTGTGGGCTCTGCCAGCATCGTTGCCACAGAACACCACTAGTTTGGGGTACTATTGCACAACTGTTACTAGATAACACCACTTGATATTTTTCTGCCACAGCCTACAGCTGTGAATAAATTCTGTCTCTTTCTCTTTTCCAATGGATTAAAAATCTTGTTAAAGCATTGGATTGACCAAGTCCAGCCATGTGTCAATGGTCCAGCTGTCAGTAGATAGGAAGAAAAAAAACAATAAACAGATTAGTTGTCAGAGTGAGAAGCAGGAGTTTGTTTCTGATAAAGACCTGCACAATTGGAGAATCAATCCATCAAAATAGGAAGAGAGTTGGATACTGAGTTGACATCAATGGTAAATGATCACTCTTAATTATATTCAAATAAATATGAGTTCATGAGAAATTCCTATCAACAAGATATCTTCAAAGGTAACATAAGGGAATAGATTTTATTTATAGAGACAGTTGTAGTAATGTGAAAGTAGCATAGGTGTTGGAGTTATAAAATCAATTTTTAATTCCCAGCCAATCACTGTGAATCTCATTTTCTTTATAGTGAAATACCAACAATAAAATAATATTTGTAAACCTCCTTTTAGATAACAACAACAAAAAAAACAAGGCACCATATAAATACAAGTTACTATGTTCCTATCATCACTTCTTTAGACATCCATCGTTTGCCCTTATGCCTCTCAAACATTATCTCTTCTAATCAAAATGAACCATTACCCACAATTTAATGGTAAAAGTTTCAACGCCACCCCCAAGATACCTATTTTATGGACAAACAGGTGAAATTGGATAGTAATATCAAAAATTAAGCCTGATAGATGAATTGATTTATTAAAGAGGCTAACTATTAAGTTGATACACCTTGTTTAAGAATAATAATCCATATCCCAACTAAACATAACAATAGCAACAACAACAATCCATCTGAAAGAATATAGGAGTGTGACTCATTTATCCTTCTCAGTGAACTTTGCTTTTCAGAAACACATGTTCACTACAAATTTGTGAACTGATCACCTGGACGGTTACCCTGTATTCTCTTGATACTGTTTTTTTTTTTTTTTTGTGGCAGTAAAATTCCTATTCCTTTCACCTATGTAAGTAGTAACCCTCAGAAAATATTAGAATTTCAAAGGGGAGAAGATTGCTAGTAGAATACTGACCAAATGGAACATAGGCTCCAGAGTAAGATATCATAGGTCTAATCTTGGCTCCCATACTTACTAACCAGATGATGCTGGGTTTTTAATTTAATCAATCTGTTTACCTCATCTTCAAAATGAAGAGAATAATAGTATGCTTGTATGTGTGCATATGCATATGTCTATGTGTGTATACACACAAAGCACACACATATATAGGATGTTGTGAGCATTGGAGTATATACCAAAAAAACTCATTGCCATCAAGTCAATTCCAACTCATAGAGATCCTATCTGACAGAGTAGAGCTGCTCCATAGGATTTCCAAGGCTGTAATCTTTATGGAAACAGACTGCTACATCTTTCTCTTGTGGCCCTGCTGGTAGATTTGAACTGCTGACCTTTCCATTAGCAGCTGAGCCTTTTAACCACTTCACCACCAGGGCATGGCTATCAGGTGTGAAAACTAAAATATAAAAGCTATGTTGACAGTTTTAGATTTTGAGGGAAGAAACAATGTGTAAACAGTAAAGTTAAAGTGCTATTGTTTTACAGTATTGAGTCGTATGGTGCAGCGTGGAATAATAAAAATATATATACACACCAATTTGTGCAGACACACTGTGTTGGATAAATTTTAACAAGGGGAAGAATAATTATTTGAAGCTGGAAAAGAGGCAATAGTAGCATGTAGGCCACCAGAGGTTGTTCTCAAAAGACCTAGAGAATCTGCATATGTCAAAATTTCTTGGATACTCAGAGGTTCAACCTCACCCCATGGAATGTGAGTCTGTGGACTGGCCATTATTAGCCAGAAATATAAAGTCATATGTGGGTTGATTACAGACATCCACATAAAGTAAATGGAATGGTTGAAACAGGAATGAAAAACACTGATTTTGTTTTCAGGCTGCCAAAAAAATGATTCCACTAGTCTAATTAGGAATGGGATGCTAGGCATGAACACTAACTGTAGAGGGTATCTGTATATTCCTACTAATGTAGCATTTGGTTTTCTTTATATTTTCTAATAGAATTCTATTGTCTAGTTGTTTATTGTTTTGTATTTTCCTTATTGTAATTTTGTCCAGAATCCTAAGCAAATTCTTGTAAAGATTTAGTAGAATCAATTGTTGAATACAAAGAACTCTTAAGAATAAAGTAAAAATCTATAAAATTTTGCATTTAAACTAAAAATACATGCATAAAAAGTAATCTAAATGGTTAATAAACTCGTGATAGCTGTCTTCTTCTAATCATATAAATATAAGTTAAATAATGTTAAGATGCCTGTGTTAATCTGTCAAATAAAAATGAGTCACATTTTTCGTCCTTAAGAATGATAGAAATGGTGAGAATTTGAGGTAGACTAGCAGGCTAGTCATTTTTAATTTAATGATAACCAGTAGAAATGAAGTATTCATTAAGCTAATAAAAAAAAAAAAAAAAAAAAGAACAGTGCCATCAAGTCGATTCCTACTCATAGGAACCCTATAGGACAGAGTAGAACTGCCCTATAGAGTTTCCAAGGAGTACCTGGCAGATTTGAACTTCCAACCCTTTGGTTAGCAGCTGTAGCACTTCCACTACGCCAACAGGGTTTCCTCATTAAGCTAATAGTAATTGAAAAATCCATAGTTCTGTTTCTCCTTGAAACTCTGGCTTTAAACATATATTAAAAAGAGAATAATTTTCTTCAAAACAAACAACAAAAAAACCTGTTGCTGTCTAGCTGATTCTGACTCATAGTGACCATAAAGGACAAAGTAGAATTGCCTCTTAGGGTTTCCAAGGAGCGGCTGGTAGATTTGAACTGCCTACTTCCTATGTTGCTATTTTTAAGAAGATACGTTTTTACTTTTTATGTTATATATAAAATACTAAATTTCTGGTGTTAAATAAATGAACATTTGAACCTGATATCTGGGAGTCTTTTAATGGAAATGACCTGTATTAATTTATTTCAAATTCTATTCAAAGAAGAGACAGCTGACCTAACAAATTGTTAATTAAAAAGGGAGAGGGATTTAAAGCATATAAGATCTCATCTGAGACCTCAGATATCACACATAGAGCTGGCTGGGATTTTGATAAACCCTTTGAAAACTCTGTAATTTTGGTTTTGTTTTGAATGGAGCCCTGTTGGTGCAGTAATTCAGAGCTTGGCTGCTAGCCAAAAAGTTCCAATCTAGGCTATGACTTAAATTGTAAAATTATATGTAATTTGAATATTCCCAGGATTACTAAAGGAACATCTGCATTCATTGAATGAATACTTAAGAGTCTACTCTGTACCAAACACTCATCTTGGCATTGGGAGCATATTAATAAATCAAACAATCTTCTCACTTATCCAGTGCTAAGTTCTTAGTACATGAAAATAAATGATAAACAAATGTTTACGTATGCCAGCTGATGATAAATATTACTAAAAAAAAAAGTCAGGGTAAGGGGTTAAGAGAGTACTGGTAGGATAGGTGGTGGCAGTTAACATTTTATATAGGGGTGAAGGGAAGTCCATTTGATAAAGTGACATTTGAGTGGGGAACTGAAAGAAATAGGAAGGTGAGGCATGAGGCTGCTCGGGGATTTGGTATTTGGTTGCTGGAAATGAATGACATTTAAGACATGGTCTATTTTATGTTTCCAAAAGATTATTCTGACTGCTGTGTAAGGAACACAGTTTAAAGGTGTGTGGAAACAGGGAAAACAATTAGGGGGCTAATGGTGGCTTCAGCTAAATGGTTTATTGTAGAGAACAAAACCCCTTAGTCATTGAAATAAGCTTAGAAGGATTTATTCAGCAAAAAAGAAAAGAAAAGAAAAGAAAAAAGGTATATTCGAATGCAGAAAGGCACCAGATGACATAAGTGGAAACTTACTACTGGAGCTAGAGAGCCTCTAAAAGGAATGAACATAGTCCAAGGAACAAAGAAATTATAATACAGAAAATACAATAGTCTTTGGTTGAGGTTCCAAGAGGTGGGAAATCAGCTTCTATTGAATAATTAGGTACAAATGCTTACTATGATTGGTTTCAGGGACCTATTACAGATGTTTCAATCATAGTCTCATTTCCTTCAGGAGGGGTCCTACAAACATCACTGTTTGATGTTAAGCAGCTCTAACCATATGTCCCAGGGATTTGTGATAACCATTCAATACCAGTACTTCATTTCCCAGAAATAGCTTGTTAAAACAAAACCCTTTTAAGTTGCCTGGGAAACTTTAGATAAATCTAGCTCCAGGACCCTTTCAAAATATTTTTTGATTACAGCCTTTTCATAAAGAAACATTTCTTAGGCTCACTTTACATGAAAAGACACCTGTGTAAGGATTCCCTTCCTTTGAGTGTATTTCTTATGTCCTGGCTGGAAAACAGAGAGAAGCGCCCCCTCAGTTCCCATGACTACTTGCAATTAAGGAGCCAAATGGTAAGTGCCTGTGAAAAGTCTGGGTTGACTCTGTTGAGAGCAGCTAGGCAAATAAAGACTCCAGGGAAGGCATGTTAGAAGACCAGTTTGATTCCGCAAATCCGAATTTAATTCAATCATTTTAGTCCTGGTCAAAAAGGCTTTATGAACTTCTGTTTTATGGGTTGTAGTAATGAAAGTGGGGACAAGTGATTATATTCTATATAAATTTCAAAATATTTCTTTATGGACTAGATACAGTGTGATAGTGAACAAAGGGAGTCAGGAATGACCCTGAGATATTTTGTGTCACTAGAAGAAACTAGGTAAACCTACCCACACCATTTGCTTTTAGTGTCCTCCAAGTGATGTCTTATACATCTCTCTGCTTGCTGGGTCCATTGTGCTGAACTCTTCATAGTCAAGTCTCTGCTGCATTCTCAAATACAGAGATCAAGTGATTAAATAATTGAGGACAGTGGCATGTTAAATGTGTAGATGGAGGACTTTTAGATGAACTACACTGTTGGAGACTGAAATAACAGACTTTCCTCAGAATAAAAAGAGGGTCCCCAAGTTTGATGAGGTAAAGTTTATCTCTCTTGAAGGCTTGATAGTGCCTGGATATCAGGGAAAGAACACACTATGTATTCCTTCCTTCTTTAATACTTTGATAACTAAGCTTCTCAATATAACTTTTTGTTTGTTTTGTTTTAACTACAAGCTATATTTTTGGTTAATAAAGATTATTACTTTAAAGTCTATAATATATAACAATCTTTATCTAGGACTTAAGATTTCATTTTATTCCACACATATAGAAGACACAATAAATAAATGATATTTAAATTAATAAATATTTTTAAATGCTATTTTTATTAAGTTACTTAAGGAAATTTATGTATAAAACTGTATTTTATCTAGAATGCTATTGAATTTTGTAGTTCCTAAGAGTTGCTGTGAGGTTTTTTTTTCTTTTTTAAGCAATATCCCTGGCATTAAACTAAAATAAATTCCAACTTAGCATCTATTTTTCCTTCCTGCTCTTCTACCTAGAAGAGTTATCTTAAGTGACCCTAAAACCCCATACACCAGGATCATGCTTACTTGTTTAATGGGACTTTTGTAGATATAGTTCACTAATTTTCTTTTAAAATGAGAAAAAGATGTAAACACCGCAAGACAGGTCTCTGCTTCAATGCTGCTATACTGCATCAGAGGTGTTTTTGAATCATTCAGTTTAGATTTGTCTTCTGTAGCTTGAAAATAAAACCAGCAGTAGTCCCCACAAAAATCACAATTCCAGGTGGTTCTCAGGTCCAATTACAGCTTCTTAGTTAGGTATGCTCAACTTGCTAAGGAATTGGAAAAGGATACTAAAAACATATGAACGGTTATTTAGCTTAAACAAGAGAATTGATTAGAAAAGAAAATTATTGTTATATACTTGGATTTTTTTGGGGGGTTTAAGTATACATATATATGCTTATATATGTATATATCTTTTATAGATGTTAATGATTGAGCTTCTTTATGTCTGTTTAGTATGCAATCAACAGTATATTTTAAAGCCAATTTGAGGAATGAAAAAGCTTATGAGGAAAATTTCAGATAGTGCACAATTAAAATGCTATATTAGAAAATACAATTTTTAGTTTAAAACAGTTATTTTTATCTCCTGATAGATGGCACAGCAGGCACTGTAATAAAGTTTATTAGCAACAAATCCTGAGAGGTAGGTTAATATGTACATGTCACTTCACAAGTTTTTCTTTAGAATAAAAGACTTTGTTGGTGTTACTTGCCAGGTAGGCAGAGAAAAGGAAAGAGTTGACTTCTACAAATCATTTGCTCTGTTTCATGAGACATTTCTGATATTTCAAAATACTCTATCAGTACATTTGAATATGGAAACAGAGGTAAACAAAACTAAGTTAAATCCTACACTGTTGGAATCAAAATATGACAGAGGAAAGAATAAAAAATGAAAATAATACCAAAACTTCCTGAAAACTAAGAAAGAAAAACTATACTCATTAATGCTTTTACTCTTTTTCTACTAGGTTCATTGCATTTTTTCTTATATTTTATATTAATATTTAGGAACTGGTCTTCAAGAATATTTAATGTTCCATGAATAGATATACGGAAATACACATTTTTAGCTCTATGGTTTCAGAACAATACATAACACAAAATGCAGCTTGGAGTTATGAATTGGATTTTTCTAACAATAACTAACATTTTGCTTGGTAGACTCATACATTTAAGGAAAAAGATAAACTGGAGGAAGTTCTTTCATTTCTTGAATGTCGTAATTCTCAGAGCTGGATATAACTATAACATAAGGACTGAGTTGACGTGATGACGTGAAAGTGTAAACTGTAGAAGAAATTATTTTAAGACTATACAGAAAGTTTTGTGATGGTAACAAAAACATAGTTTTCAAACTGTTTGCATAGATTGATGACTGAAGAGAAGTGGTAGTAAGGAATCAGGTTATACAGACTTATTTATGTTAATAAAAATCGTTCTCACAATTTCTGCTTTAGTAATGTATATTAAAAAAATATGAGCAGTGATATGAACAAAGATTCATGTGCACAGGTAGTCACAGCAACTTGAAGTGTTATACTGAAAATTTAGAACCGAGCAGAAGTTTGAAGTTTCAGCAATTGTCAGCAAATAACTGTAAATTGGCATGAAAATATCATTAAAACCTGTTGCTATCAAGTTGATTCCAACTCATGACAACCCCATGTGTTGAAGAATAGAACTGCTCCATTGAGTTTTCAAAGCTGTGAACTTTCAGAAGCAGATCACCAAGCCTTTCTTCCAAGGCCCCCTGGTTATGTTCAAATCACCAAACTTTTGTTTAGCAGACAAATGCTCAATTGTTTGCGCCCCCCAGGGACTGCTGATAGAATACTTTGTTGGTGTTGTTAGGTGCCATCAAGTCGGTTCCACTCATAGGGACCCTATGTACAACAGAACGAAGCACTGCCCTGTCCTACGAACCTACCAGTCATTGTTACATTTGAGCCCATTGTTACAACCACTGTGTTAATCCATCTTGTTGAGGGTCTTCCTCTTTTTCCCTGACCTTCTCTACTCTACCAAGCATAATGTCATTTTCCAGGACTGGACCCTCTTGATAACATGTACAAAGTATATGAGACTAAGTTTCGCCATCATCGCTTCTAATGAGCATTCTGGCTGTACTTCCAAGACAGATTTGTTCATTCTTCTGGCAGTCCACGGTATAGTCAATATTCTTCACCAACACCATAGTTCAAAGGCATCAGTTCTTCCTTATTCATTGTCCAGCTTACACACGCATATGAGGCAATTGAAAGCACCATGGCTTGGGTCAGGCACAACTTGATCCTTGAAATGACATCTTTGCTTTTTAACATTTTTAAAAGGTCTTTTGCAGCAGATTTGCCCAATGCAATGCATGTTTTGATTTCCTGACTGCTGTTTCCATGGGCATTGATTGTGTGTCCAAGTAAAATGAAATCCTTGACAACTTCAGTATTTTCTCCATTTATAGGGATGTTACTTATGGGTCCTGTTGTGAGGATTTTTGTTTCCTTTATGTTGAGGGTAATCCATACTAAAGGCTGTGGTCTTTGATCTTCATCAGTAAGTGCTTCAAGTCCTCTTCATTTTCAGTAAGAGACGTTGTGTCATCTGCATAACACAAATTGTAAATGAGTCTTCCTCCAATCCTAATGCCCCATTATTCTTCACACAGTCCTGCTTCTTGGATTATTTGCTCAGCATACAGACTAAATAAGTATGGTGAAAAGACAGAACCCTGATGTATACCTCTCCTGACTTTAAACCATGCAGTGTCCCGTTATCAAAATACTGCCTGTTGATCTAACTACAGGTTCCTCTCGAGCACAATTAAGTGTTCTTAAATTCCCATTCTTCCCAATGTTATACATAATTTGTTATGATCCACACAGTGGAATGTCTTTGCCTAGTCAACAAAACATAGATAAATATTTTTTTTTATATTCTCTGCTTTCAGCCATAATTCATCTGATATCAGCATTGATATTTATTGTTCCACGTCCTCTTCTGAATCCTGCTGGAATTTCTGGAAGTTTCCTTTCAGTATACTGCTGCAGCTGCTTTTGAGTGGTCTTTGGCAAAATTTTACTTGTGTGCGATATTAATGATATTGTTTGACAATTTCCCCATTCTTGTGGATCCTCTTTCTTTTGAATAGGTACAAATATGGATCTCTTCCAGTTGGGTGGCCAGGTATCTATCTTTCAAATTTCTTAGCATAAATGAGCGAGCACTTCCAGTGCTGCACCCAAGCATCTGTCAGCTTGTCATACTATGGAGACTTGGGTGATGTTGTGATGCTGGAAGCTATGCCATTGGCATTCAAATACCAACAGGGTCGCCCATTGTGGACAGGCTTCAGCTTAGCTTCCAGACTAAGACAGACTAGGAACAAGAACCTGGACGTCTACTTCTGAAAAAACTAGCCAGTGGAAATGTATTAACAGCAGCAGAGCAGTGTCTGATATAGTACTGGATGATGAGCCCCTCAGGTTGGAAGAGTTGCCTCCTAAAAGCAGAGTCGACCTTAAAGCCTTGGATGGAGTCAGGCTTTCAGGACCTTCATTTGCTGATGTGGCATGACCCAAAATGGGAAGAAACAACTGCAAATACCCATTAATAATCAGAACTTGGAATGTACAAAGCATGAATCTAGGTAAATTGGAAGTTGTCAAAAATAAAAAGGAAAGCATAAACATCGGTATCCTAGGCATTAGTGAGTTGAAATGCACTGGTATTGGCCATTTTGAATAAGACACTCATATAGTCTATTATGCTGAGAATGAAAAATTGAAGAGGAATGTCACTGAGTTCATAGTCAAAAAGAACATTTCAAGATCTATCCTGAAGTACAACACTATCAGTGATAGGATAATATCTATATGCCTACAAGGAAGACCAGTTAATATGACTTATTATTCAAATTTACACATCAACCTCTAAGGCCAAAGGTGAAGAAATTGAAGATTTTTAACAACTTCTGCAGTCTGAAATTGATCAAACATGCAATCAAGATGCATTGACAATTACTGGTAATTGGAATTTGAAAGATAGAAGCAAAGAAGAATTGGTAGTTTAAAAATATGGCCTTAGTGATAGAAATGATGCTAGAGATTGCAAGATAGAATTTTGCAAGACCAATGACTTCTTCATTGTAAATACCTTTTTTCAACGATATAAACTGTAACTATACACATGGACCTTGCCAGATGGAATACACAAGAATCAAATCAACTACATCTGTGGAAAAAGAAGATGGAAAAGCTCAATATCATCAATCAGAACAAGGCCAAGGGCTGACTGTGGATCAGACTATCAATTACTCATATGCAAGTTCAAGCTGAAACTGAAGAAAATTAGAAAAAGTCCACCAGAGCCAAAGTATGACCTTAAATATATCCCACCTGAATTTAGAGACCATCTCAAGAATAGATTTGACGCCTTGAACACTAACAACTGAAGACAAGACGAATTATGGAATGACATTAAGGACATCATACATGAAGAAAGCAAGAGGTCGTTGAAAAGACAGGAAAGAAAGAAAAGACCAGAATGATGTCAGATGAGACTCTGAAACTTGCTCTTGAATGTTGAGTAGTTAAAGCAAAAGGAAAAAATGATGATGTAAAAGAGCTGAATGGAAGATTTCAAACAGTGGCTCGAGAAGAAAAAGTAAAGTATTATGATGACATGTCCAAAGACCTGGAGATAGAAAACCAAAAGGGAAGAATAAGCTCAGCATTTCTCAAGATGAAAGAACTGGAGAAAAAAGCCAAGCCTCAAGTTGCAATACTGAAGGAATCTATGGGGAAAATATTAGGCAACACAGGAAGCATCAAAAGAAGATGGCAGGAATACAGAGTCACTATACCAAAAAGAATTGGTCGACATTCAACCATTTCAAGAGGTAACATATGATCAGGAACCAATGGTACTGAAGAAAGAAGTCCAAGCTGCACTGAAGGCATTGCCAAAAAACAAGCCTCCAGGAATTGACAGAATACCAATTGAGATAGAAAACTTAGTAGTCACCAAATCATTTATTTGCTTAATCCTTAGCAACATGAGAAAATGGTTCTGATAATTATAGTAAAGCTGATAAAAATCAAAATTAAAAATGCACGTATCATATTGTAAGAGTTTTATGAAAATTATCTATACAAATATTGAAAACAAAAGATTACAAAAAGAGAGAGAACATAATGACAATACTGCTCTCTAAATGGTGGAATTATTTTGTGTTTTGTTGTATTTTCCAATTTCTCTACAGTATCGATATAGTACTTTTTATACTCTGACCAAAAAAAAAACAAAAACATAACTTCTAATCATTTTTGTTACAATGTAATCTATGAGGAATAGCTGATTTTGACATGATTGAATTAGAAGATAAAGCAAAATAAATACCAAATGTGTTGAAGGTTTCCCATTCCATTTTTACTGTAGAAGCATTTAAATGTGGACAAAATAAATTTCCATAAAAGTGAGCTTACCTTTCACACAAAGTCCATTTGAAAATTCCAATGAATAAAATTTATTCACAAAATGACTTTTATTCTATAACTACAGAAATTTTTATTCATATTGTGTTGTAGTCCCAACTATATGTTTTTATTAATGCTGAAAGAGATAAGATAGGACCACACAATACAAATATTCTATGCATTAATTTATATCTCATTGAAAAAGTGTAAAAATGTAGAAATAATTTCTTGATATGGCTGCAAGGCTTGTATTAATTCTCCCTTCTCTGGGAATGTCCCTTTTATACAAAACTGAACTAACATGCATCATGGCCATAGTCCATAACCCTGTGATTCTGGCCATATTTGATTTATCCAGAATTGAATTTATAAATGATGTTAGGCAAAACACTCTCTGAAACAGATTTAAATAAAATACAGAGACTTGGACTTCTTGGAATGGATTTATATTAATATCAGAATGTGAAAAGGAGTTTCATGAACACAGACTGCTGTCATCCCTAGTGTTTCCCTTTTTTTTTTTTAACTTTTCTTTGTGGTGTATTGTTGATAGGTACCTTGGAAAAAAAATTTTTTTTTTTTTTTTTTTTTTAGTCGGTATCTATTCATAGCAACCCTATAAGACAGAGTAGAACTGCTACATAGAGATTCTAAGGAGCAGCTGGTGGATTTGAACTGCCAACATTTTGGTTAGCAGCTGAGATCTTAACCACTACACCACCAGGGCTCCTTGTGGTATAAAAAACCAAAAAACCAAACCCCTTCCTGTCGAGTCAGTTCTGACTCAGAGACCCTATGGTGGTGTATAGAACACTATATTGCAATGATTTCTCCTTTTTTATAAACCTAGCCATACTTTGTTTCTTTTTCTTTTATTTCTTTCCATTACTTGCATTTCTTTTTATTACTTGAATTACTTGGAAAATAAATCTTGACTAATTCATGCCAATTGCCTTCTTGGGGTTTCTCTGTTTACTGAACTCATATTGGAATGCATAAAATAAAACAGAAAACTAAATAATAACCCAGGCTAAAAGCTAGGTTGTAGGTAAAAGCTGACAACCATGGCAATATTTTGTAGGTAATATTGCTGTACTTTCTAAATTCTCCAAAGTATCAATATAGTACATTTTATAATCTGATAAAAAAAAAAAAAAAACAGGATGATCATAACATTAACAATTTGGTGTGGATTGTATGGCATCAGCAGAAGCAATTAAAAAAAAGAAAGCTTGAACTATAAGAGGTCAAGAGTCTTAGAAGACCAGCTAATTTTCTTTTTATTTTCCAATATAAGGTGTTTTCTCCTAAAAATGTGTAATAATACAATTCAGTCTCAAGTGGTAACTATTTGTTTTCTTATGTAGAGCCATGGAAGAGCAAGTGGCAGGATTGTCTGGAAAAAGTCAAGGCTGTAGTGAAGACTCCTTTTATTTGTTCAACACGGTTAGTTGACTGAGGAATACTGGCCCTGTGGACTGTTACCCTAGCTTAGATTCTGGATCTTACAAAACACTTTACTTACAGATAGAATTAAGAAGTCCTTTAGGCAGAGACAGTTTTAAGTCTATTTGTTTATTATTTTTTTTAAGAATCCCAAAATTCCTGAATTTCTAAGATCAGTTTTCTGCTTTTTTTTTTTTTTTGAAAATGTGGTCTCTGGGTTGGAAGTGAATTTCCCATTGTTTCTTTCTTTTTTTTTTTTTTTTTTAAGAGGTTTCTTGTTAAATTCTTAAGGTTTTACTTAATTCAGCTAGAAATTGGGTTTAAGGACAAGAGGTCATTGCTATCTTGAATGAAAAGATTTAGCAAACATGGGGCTATTTATGCCAGCATCTGCTCGCTTTTTCCAGGCACCCTAACAGGTTTTTGTGTTTGTTTTTGTCTTTAATTAGAAGTTCCTTGTATATATATTCAAGAAGGGGGAGAAAATGCAGCTAATATTTGCAATCACATACTCCCACAGATATTTAGTGCTAAACACGCTTCAGCGTTGTCCTCAATAGTAGAGTTGGCCAAGGCTAATCAATTACTTTGGTTATAACAATACGTATAAGCATCAATTGAGTACCAAGAATATAAAAATCAATAGGCTGATCAATAAGCCTCCTTTTCTATCAAGGCTTTCAAACACGTCTGTCAGGTTTTCTGCTATAATTGTCTCTTGATGAACTTAACATGTTTAATGACTGTGAAATTGTGTTTCTACAGAGACAATCTACATCTGGGATAACAGCATGCGATTCAGCTGCCACTGGAGTGCCACACCATTGAGCACAAGACTTCAAATAGAGTCCTTGCAGTGAAAATGAAGCTTATTCTTTGACAGGCTAATGCCTGCCTTGACTGGGTCTCATCTTAGGCTTGCCGGTGCAACAGACAAAGTGTCAGGGGGGGTACTTTAAAGTTACTGCAGCATTTGCTTGCTTTGAGGAATACATACTCTTACTATTAGATGAACAGTTTTGGATCTTCACTGTCTCACTTTCACCTTATCATCTTTAATTAGTGCAAAACCCATGAGTTCCAGCCTCTGAGATCAAAAGAAAATGCCTGTTTGATGATCCAAATGGCTTAAGAGGCAAATGGAGGAACAGCTGTTTTATTTAAAATGAAGGAAAACAGAAGGTAGCATAGGAGAAAAGGGTGTGAAAACTTAATCATCTCCAAATGCTAAATGGCCTTGTCATAGTTATCAGATGTGAAGGGGAATAACTGGAAACATTTTCTACCGAAGGTTCCTGCTCCATAAAGACCCCTCCCTTCTCAGGTCTTACATTTATGGCTTAGTTTCAAACAAGACAATTTCCCTTGAGCTAGTATTTTCACACTGTCAGCCTGTGGATTGTTTTTCAGTAGCGTTGTAGTTTGAGCGTCCACCCACAGAGGAAAAATTCTAAAACAATGAGAGATTGAAAGTTTGAAGTTGTATGCTACTGAAGTGAGAGTTTATTCTCATAAAATTTGCCATGTTTTGTACCCATGCTAATTATGCTCACAAATAGAAGGAGGTATTGATATTTTGAAACATTAAACATTTAAAATGATAAAAAATTTTAGAAATATGACAAAACTGGATTTAGAGCTGGATTATGTCTATGGACAAGAGAAAAAAAACCTTTCTTTAGTCTTCAAATCTGTAAAATAAGATTTTCAAAAACCAATACCACCATAATGCAAACAGAAATATGTCTATTGACCATGGTATTATCAAAATATAAGGAAAGACAAAGAAGTTTATATTTGTAGCATGCATTTGTTCTGAAGAACAACATAAAAATAAGATAAAGCTAGATGGAAATAAGGGACTTAGTGAAGTTGTTCCCATTATTTCTGTGATTGGAGCTCAGGTTTTAAGAGTATTATTTGTGTTTCATCATACTGATTTAAGTAATCATACCTTCTGATTCTTAGCGAGTAGGATTAGACAACATAATACTTTATGCTATTAATATATTAAATCAAATCAATATAGCAGCTTACTGAAATAGTACTGTGATTGGAAATTTCTTTTCAGGCAGGAGACTTATCTCTAATATAGCCTTAGATGTTGATACAGTTATTTCTTCCCTCTTTAGGCACCATATGTCAGACAATTCTAATGTTATTTTATATTCTCTTAGAAACAGAACACCAGGTAATGTACTATTTCTGAATGGGCTCTATGGATTTCCATGTGCTTAAAACAAGGACTGTTAGTTTTAGTGCTCTTGAGTAAAGTGATTAAACATAACTATTGGCATGCATTTTCTGAGAGGGCACATAACAAGCACCGTAGTAATCTTGATACAGCAGCAGATACAGCTGAAGGAATGCGTGAGTTTCCTCAAGAGCTCGATATAAGGGCATTGCAAGAGCTTCTACAGAAAATGCACTCCATTAAACAGTGATGACCTAATTCACATTCTACTTAGTAACTGGGTCAGGAAGCAATAACTTTATATGGAATTATACAGTTTCAGAGCTAAAAGAGCTAAGAAGCCATTATGTGCATCCCTTGTATTTTACAGAAGCTTAGATTAAAATGATTAAAGAAAAAAAGCAAATGGTGCATGTGAGGCAAATCTTAAAAATTTAGAATTGAAGGGAATTTCATATATCTCCTCTGAATTCCCCATTTTATAGCTGTGATAAAACAAACTCATAAAAGATAAATGATAGGTTTATAATCCCATTTTAGGTTATGGAACTGAAACTACTCCTTCAGTATCCCCAGAGAAGTTTTCAAGTCCTTAATGTCACAGACCTTGCAATTAGTGGCTCTCCCACTGACTATACAAAACATTACTTAAGTTTTTTTGTGCCTTTGTTTTCTTATATGTGAAATGCAAATGACAGTATAATATATATTTCATGAGACTGCCCTGAGTATTAAATGAGATGTTACATGTCAAGTGCCTAAGTGATTACCAGAAAAACGAGTGTTCAATGTCTTTTTATATGTGTGTGTATATATATAAATTTAAACATGAATATGGATGCAAATACTAATACAGCTAGAAATACAAATATCTGCTGGTGTGTGTGTGTGTATGTATGTGTGTGTGTATGTATGTGTGTGTGTGTGTGTGTGTGAATCGTTGGAAAATATTTTGCAGATATGACACTTCTTTCTTGAATACTTCAGCTTTGCTACAACATGGCTTGTGGTTGCCAAATCTTGTCCTCTGTGTTTGTAAATAAACTTTTATGGAAGCACAACCACATCCATTTATTTATGTATTGCCTATAGCAACTTTTATGGCTGCTTTTTTTTTTAACCAAAGGTCAGCAGTTCCAATCCCCCAGGCACTCCTTGGAAACTCTATGGAGCAGTTCTACTCTGTCTTATAGGATCGCTATGTGTCAGAATCGACTGGACTGCAATGGGTTTGGTTTTCATAGCAGCTACACACTGCAGCAGCAGACTTGAATAGTTACATATACTTCCTGCAGAACAGTAAATATTTACTATCTGACCAATTATAGAAGAATTTTAAAGACCCCAGCCCTAGAACAAGGAGAATCTCTTTCATAACATAACAAAGGGATTTATCATTAATGTCATATTGACTAACATGAGGTCCATTTCTAAAATACTCCAGTTGTCTCCAATGTCCTCCTCTACTTATGTTCACATGCATTTTCAAAGCCCTTCCTTTCTATATCGTGGTATCCAGGACTCCAATAAAAGATTCATACCATTCTCAGTATGTACTCACTTAAAATAATAGCCTTTATCTAATGCGGGGGCATTATATCTGTGTTCCATCCCTTCAGAGACTCTGCTACTGTATTTTCTTTACTACAGAGTCTCTGCTTGACACTTCACTACAAAGTGACCTCCAGAGCTGCTTTGCTTACATATAAATTGAAGTTTTTAATTTATCTTCTTTATGTTATAGGCATAGCCTCTGCTGATACGTAATCTCTTTTTCATATCACACATGGCGGCGTAGTGGTTAAGTGCTACACTACCGCTGCTAACCAAAAGGTCGGCAGTTCGAATCTGCCAGGCGCTCCTTGGAAACTCTATGGGGCAGTTCTACTCTGTCCTATAGGGTCGCTATGAGTCAGAACCGACTCAAAGACACTGGGTTTTTTTGGGTTAGCGCCATGATCATCACCCTTATCGTCATCATCTCTGTTGTGGATAGAGTTGTGTCCCCCCAAAGTAAAAACAAACAAACAAAAAAAACAAACCCAGTGCCATCCAGTCGATTTCAACTCATAGCGACCCTATAGGACAGAGTAGAACTGCCCCAAAGATCTTCCAAGGAGCTCCTGGCAGATTCGAACTGTCGACCCTTTGGTTAGCAGCCATTGCACTTACCCACTACGCCACCAGGGTTTCCTCTCCCAAAAATTGATGTTGTAAATCCTAACCCCTATACCTGTGGTTATAATCCCATTTGGGAATGGAATTTCTTTGTTATGTTAATGAGGCTGTATTAGTGTAGGGCATGTCTTAAATCAACCTTTTCTGAGATGTAAAAGCAAATTTAGCCAAGGGAAAAAAAAGGCAGAAGATTGATACCAACCCATATGAAGATCACCAAGGAACAAAAATTCAAAAGAGAAAAGGACCTTCCTCCAGAGCCCACAGAGAGAGGAAGCCTTCCCCTGAAGCTGGCACCCTGAATTTGTGTTTGTCAATAACATGATCTGGTTTATGTTTAAAAATAAATTTTTCTGGATCCAGGATAAAGAATGGCCTGAGAGGAGAAAGTGTGAAAGCAGGAACGCTAATCAGCAGCTATTCCTGTATTCCATATAGACTGTATACATATATATATATACACACACATTTTTTTTATGCACACACACCTACATACATACATGTTCTATATCTATATATACATACACACACATCCAATATATTGTGATCATCATGGAATTGAATTCAATAGATATTCAGGAGATTGAGGTAGTAAAGTTTGGTGAATAGTTAAATTTTTAATAGAAAATATATCAGTGAATAACATAGGATTCTTTTGTTTCTGGTGGGGAACAAGATTGAATTTGGTTTCCATTTACGACAATCCAGGAGGGAGAGGTCACGGGGTTAGGACAGGCTGGATATACAGTTATGGTCGACAGTGATATATGTAAGTAGAATGCATAGAAAGAGAAAAAAGGTAGACCTAAGGCAGAGCTCTTAAGTATCACAGAATTTAAAGATTGTACAAACTGAAAGAATCCTTCCGAGAAGAAAGAGAAAGGACACTTAAGAGACCTGCAAGGAAACAGAGCTGCAATAAACATGGGTGCGTATATGGAAGCAACCAAGGTGTCCATCAACGGATGAATGGTTAAATAAAATGTGGTATATTCACACAATGGAATACTAGGCATCGATAAAGAACAGTGACGAATCTGTGAAACATTTCATAACATGGGGAACCTGGAAGGCATTATGCTGAACGAAATTAGTCAAAGGCAAAAGGACAAATATTGTATAAGACCACTATTATAAGATCTTGAGAAATAGTATAAACTGAGAAGAACACATACTTTTGTGGTTATGAGGTGGGGAAGGAGGGAGGGTGGGAGAGGGTTTTTTACTGATTAATTAGTAGATAAGAACTGCTTTAGGTGAGTGAAGGGAAAGACAATACTCAATACATGGAAGGTCAGCTCAACTGGACTGGACTGGACCAAAAGCAAAGAAGTTTCCGGGATAAACTGAATACTTCAAAGGTCAGCAGAGCAAGGGCGGGGGTTTGGGGACTATGGCTTAAGGGGACTTCTAAGTCAATTGGCAAAATAATTCTATTATGAAAACATTCTGCATCCCACTTTGAAATGTGATATCTGGGGTCTTAAATGCTAACAAGCAGCCATCTAAGATGCATTAATTGGTCTCAACCCACCAGGATCAAAGGAGAATGAAGAACACCAAGGTCACACGATAACTAAGAGCCCAAGAGACAGAAAGGGCCACATGAACCAGAGATTTACATCATCCTGAGACCGGAAGAACTAGATGGTGCCTGGCTACAACCGATGACTGCCCTGGCAGGGAGCACAACAGAGAACCCCTGAGGGAGCAGGAGATCAGTGGGATGCAGACCTCAAATTGTCACAAAAAGACCATACTTAGTGGTCTGACTGAGACTAGAGGAATCCTGGCGGTCATGGTCCCCAAACCTTCTGTTGGCCCAGGACAGGAACCATTTCTGAAGACAACTCAGCAGACATGAAAGGGACTGGACAGTGGGTGGAAGAGAGATGCTGATGAAGAGTGAGCTAATGATATCAGGTGGACACTTGAGACTGTGTTGGCATCTCCCATCTGGGGGGGGGGTGGAAGGATAGAGAGAGTTGGAAGCTGGCAAAATTGTCACGAAAGGAGAGACTGGAAGGGCTGACTCATTAGGGGGAGAGCAAGTGGGAGAACGGAGTAAGGTGTATATGAACTTATATGTGACAGTCTGACTTGATTTGTAAACGTTCACTTGAAGCTCAATAAAAGTTAAAAAAAAAAAAAAGAGACCTGCAAGGAAAATGAGGGGATTATATGGTCATGAAATCTATCTTCAGATAATAAAGCCAAAAGTGGAGAGTATGATGCTTTTTAGATGGGAGGAGCAATTTTAAATGGCAGATAAGGAAACTGAAGAGAATTTCCAAGCAGAGTTAAGCTCAGCTGAGATATTGGCATGTAGGTTAGGAGGAAGTTGTTGGAATGCTTGTTTTTATTGCATGATCACAGATCTTAGTATCAGTGAGCAAATAAGCACACCTTCATTTGGCAGTGTTTCATTCTGTTGTACATAGGGTTGCTGTGAGTCAGAACCAACTTGATGGCCCCTAACAAGAACCACCTGGAAGGAATACTGTAGAGAATTTTTTTTTCCCATGGGATGTCACATTTGGTACAATAATTATATGAATTCATAGCCTTGGATTTACATGTACAAAGGAGGTTATAGGAGTACAGTCTTTGGAAAAATATAGTATGAAGAAAAATTGCAAGCCCAATGGGAAACCTATGTAATGTAATCCTCAGATCTACGTGTCCTAAGAGTTTTTTTCCTGATCTGATGTCAGCATTCTGCTTTTATACCTTTCAAAATGTTGTGTATAAATGAGGGATCTAACTGTGCCTTAACACTGAAGATATATTTAAACAGTTAAGGTTTCGTATTTGTATTAAATTTGTGCGTACTTACTTTTAAACAGTCATTAAATATGTTGTTCATACTGGAAAATATTTTGACAGACTTTGTTCTGAACTTTATGTCATTGAAAAACTAAGGGGCTTTTCATAGACATTAAAGATCCACTAATATAATTTTTTGAGGTGGTGATCAGGATTACTGCATCTCACACAGTCTTTCATTGACTGAAAACTAGCTTTAATTCCTAGATATTATTTTGAAAGATGAAATATGATTTCCATGCTTATTTTCAATAACATATTCTATAAAAATCCATTTGTTTTTTTCTTTATTCTTCATTTCCGGTTGTTCAGGCTTCAATTTACACCACTAAAAAAAAAACACAATGGAAAACTGCCCCATTGATTGACAAAGAATGCACACTGATGAATACTACTATGCCATACATTATGCAAAAGCCAAAAATACCAAGCTGCCTGAAATATCGCTGCAAAGTATTATTGTTCTCTTTGACAAAGGAGCAAAACTAATGGTGAATGCTGGTTGATTTTCACAATATTTAGCAAAGTCTTGGAACACGTCCTTTTAGTTTCTGTTTTTAGAGTTTTTTAAGCAACTAATTAGTTGTATTTTAAATTAGCCTTATGATATAGTATAACCATGTAAATAGTTTATATTCGGTTGAATTCTACCTACTACTATTCATAATGTCATCATTAGAATGTAAATATGTTGGACTTCATGGTCCTTTAGAATTGTTGTTTTGCCCTTGGTGTCCTAAATGTGCTACAATTCTTTAAAATACATATGTGCTTAATTCTAAGATTTTACACATGTTTATTTGGTAAGTATATGATATTGAAGCAGGTAGTCTCCGTCAATTCTAATGGGATATTTTTAATTCCTGCATTTCTCACATATTGTACAAAAATCAATCCCATGAATAGACCCTTGCCACTCTCAAATAATTTTAGCAAAAATCTGTTTTTTTGTTGTTGTTAGGTGATGTTGAGTTGGTTCCAACTCTTAGCAACCCTATGTACAATAGAACAAAACACTGCCTGGTCCTGTACCATCCTCACATTCCTTGTTATGCTTGAGCCCATTGTTGCAGCCACTGTGTCAATCCATCTCATAGAGTGTCTTCCTCTTTTTCACTGACCCTCTACTTTACCAAGCATGATGTCCTTCTCTAGGGAATGGTCCCTCCTGAAAACATGTCTAAAGTGTGTGAGACGTAGTCTTGATATCCTTGCTTCTATGGAACATTCTGGTTGTTCTTTTTCCAAGATAGATTTGTTCATTCTTTTGGTAGTCCATGGTATCGTCAATATTCTTCACCAATACAAAGGCGTCAATTCTTCTTTGGTCTTCCTTATTCATCGTCCAGCTTTTTTAAATTTAAAATCTGGTTTAAATAATGTTAAATCTCTAATTCGTTGAAGAATTTCAGGACTTCCTAAGACATTTCATATGCTGATATAAATATATGAATAGGAAAGCAGGTTTTCAGGCATTGGGACCTACATATTTGTTTTTGTTATTCAAAGAATGCTGATGGGGATATTGTAGGATTACAGAGAGGTGTTCTGTTCTCCTGTTGTTAATGATAATGCTGGTATTTCTTTATTTCTTTTGTGAATAAAGTCGATTCCGACTCATGAATAAAGATTAGTACGGTAAATAATGTTTGAATAGAGATCTCTTTCTCAGCGCTGAATGTAGGTAAATAGAAATAAATTGAATATTAGTTAATTTTTTTTCCATTTAATTTTTATCTCTGAAGGGAAATATACACATTTGTTAGTTAATTTACTCCACACACCAACAGCATATAATTCTTTTTCTTTTTAATATAGTTGAGAAGCTGATTTAAGTGCTAGGATTATCAAAGTCCTAATTAATGTTATTTAAAAATGATAATATTTAAAGAGTAGGGTATAGGATGTGTGTCATGATTCCCAAAATGAACGGAAGCAAAAGATCAAAAGTAAGGAAAAAAAAATCCATTAATCCTCTCACAACCCTAGATCCTAATTAGTTTTTGTTTTTTTTAGGAAATATAAAAACAATATGGGTGAAGTAACATCATCAACAGATGTGTCAAGCCACAATTTCTAAATATTTTTCAAGAATTAAAGTAAACTGACCTTTAGATTAGCTTTACAAATTAAAAAAAGAAAAAAATTGAAGGGGGGGCAGCTACTGTTTTAGAATTAAATTTTTCATAATCCTAGAAAAAAAATTACATTACTTTAATGCTCTGTTCTCTTCCACGATTTTTCTTTTTTTTTAAAGGTAAGACAATTTTAGAAAGAACAACTTTTCTTTGGATAAATTGGTTTGGTTATAATTTGCATATTTAGAATTAATCTATAGGCCTTTCTCATTTTGATACTTCACATATTTATGATTAATGCTTTGATTACTTTGAACTGGATTTGAGATAGTTGTGGAGAATGCTTTGAACAAATCTGGCTAGTTTTGGAGCTTTACACATGGTTTGTCTTGGGAAATTCAGCCAGCCTTTCCTAAGTAACTTTCTATACCTATAAAAGGAATAGTCAGAGAGACATATTCAGATGCTTGGTGTAAGTTATCTTAGAAACCAAACTAATTGTGAGGAAGCAAAAAATGGGGTCGCTTTAGGAAAGTCAAAGTGAAGGAAACCGATGTTTCTTGAGCATTGCTGGCATCATTAGCTGTGTGGCATACACCAACACAGTAGCTCAGTTATCAACCCCACTTTTTTTAAGGTAAAAAAGCTGAATCTTGGAGAAATCAGATAATTCCCCAAGGAATTATCTTGTTGTTAATGATACCTTGTTATTAATGATAAGAATTCAAATCTAAGCCTTCCTGACTTTACCCCATTGCTCATTGTAATGCAACAAATCACTTATTTCCCTGTTAGTTTGAGAAATTCACTGCTATTATAGAGTACGCCCACAGTCCTTGGGGCTTGTTCTGCCTACTTTGGGTGAATTTTAAATCTCGAAGTTTTCATTAGCTTCAGGAGATTTCTGAAATTTATTTTATCTCAAAGGCTTTGTGGAAAATGAGCCATCTTTTACATAGTGCAGAATTTGTATTTGTAGTGCAGAACTTGCATAGTGTAAAATTTGTATTGCACAATGTAGACCAGATACACTACACAGGGACAAGGAATTGGATTATAAATGTACTCAAAATGTCTGCATGTTCAGTCAGAGGCTCAACTCCACATGAGTTCAAGTCACTAGGCTGACTCTTCTAAAGAGAACTGTGGCGCTTGACTTACTCTTGAGAAAAAATTTGCATGCGTGTAGAGAAAACAGGAGATGAGTTTCAAGCATCAATTTCAAAACTTGAAATTTTATAGAATTTTCAAAAAGGAAAAGTTATTTTTCTCAAAACTTAACAAAAGAAAGAAAAAATAAGCCCACTCTTTAAATAAACCACAGAACTTTGTTATTTGATAAGCATTTACAAAATCAGTTCTTAACAAAATAAAAGCAAACAAAAAACATTAATGAGTTTTCTAAATATTTTAGGAAGAAATCTCATGGCCTCACATAATAAGTGTATTATATTTGCAAACTCTTTTCTTCTTAGGATAGAATAGATACATTTTATTATCATGCAATTCAGTATACTGATAGTCTTGGGAAAAGAAAGATGCAAAGTGTTCGATGTTTTAACAAAAAAAGGCAAGTAAACCTTACTACATAATAATGGTAAGAAAGTGCAAAATTACATATTGTAGCTATTTTATATAGTCACCAAAGGCAGATAATTGAATAGGCAAGGTAAGCATGGTGCTTACCTTGCTTACCAGGTCATCTGTAGTGAACAATTTCACAGTTGTTCATAACATCAGATATTCTGTTTCTAGGTATAGCTGGCATCTGTCTCTCTTCCAACCCCACAACACCTTCCTATGGAACCAAAGCCTCTTTTCAAATATGGATCAGTGATTTCTGTTGTTAAGATTAAATAAATTGATGAAGTGATTACTGTATTGTTGTAGTGTCTGGCATATAGTTAAAAACAAAACAACTAAAACAAAAAATGTTTATATTTGGGTCAATTCTGACTCACGGTGACTACATGTGTTTCAGAGTAGAACTGCATCCCTTAGGGTTTTCAGCGACTGTAATCTTATGGAAATAGATCTCCAGGCCTTTCTTCAGAGGTGCTGCTGGGTAGATTTGAACCACCAACCTTTTGGTAAGCAGTTGAGCAACAGCTTCATTAACATAAAGTTTTGATCAAACCTTCTGATGTGCATTTTTGTGTTTGTGTGTGAGGGTGTGTGGGAATGTTGCGTGTGTGAATGCATGTGTTTAAGGAACACACACACAGAAGGTATGAGATCTATTGACAGAGAGGCAGTCTCCCATTCATTTCAGAGTTCATTTCAAACTCTCACCAATCAACTGAAACATATGTAGCTTCCATATGAAATGCAATTTTTTTTTTTTTTTTAGTGTGAGATTGTTTATAGCCTAGTTCTTTAATCTACTCCATTGCATAGCTCTGTATGAAATGTAGCTCTTTACAACCCGTGAATATGCTCTTCAATTTCAGGCCTCTGTTCTAGATGTCCTCTCTTCTGCAAATTTTTTTTAGACATTTACTTTTTAAAGGTTAAATACATCAACAGCTAACTACAGAAAAAAATGAGAGATTTCAAAAGGGACATCACCTACTAATACTTAGATTCTATATTGATGATTTACCCTTTTCAGAGCATAGGCTCTTATAGGAGAAATAAAAACATTCTCGTTTGCATAAAAAACCTAACAATTCTTAATGAATCTACTATTACTTTATTACTAGTTTTCTAAGTGTTAATTTATTCTCAGCAAATTCCTATGAGAGAAATGTAACACTTCCATATATCATTTTATAAAGTAAAGGAATACAGGCAAGAACAAATTAAATAATTTGTAATGAGATGATTTTAGAGGTAAAAGAGAACTAATTATTCTACTGGGTTAGGTTCTCAATTCTGAAAACTCATTAGACTCACTGAGACATTTAATTTTTTTTTTTTAATATCTTAAGAATCTCAAGTAATTTTAATGTGTGTCCAGGGTTAGAACCACTGACCTAGTCCAAATCTTAATAGACAAGGGAGTCCAAGTACAGACAGGACTTTGTTATGTCTCTGTAACTAGGACTCCTGATTTTTGTTCTAGGTTCTTTCCATGGTTCAAACAGTGGCCTCCATCTTCATAGCGAACGCGTATAGTTTGATCTGTGCCAGGTAATTTTCTAGGAGCTTCCAATGTATTAACTCATCTAATCATCATTAAATGTGGCATTGGTGGTTTAATGATAGAATTCTCACCTTCCGTGCTGAAGATCCAGGTTCTATTCTAGGTCAATGCACCTCTTATCCAGCAACCGCTCACCTGTCGGTAGTAACTTGTGCGTTGTTATGATGCTGAACAGGTTTCAGTGGAATTTCCAGACTTAGGTGGGGTAGGATGAAAAGCTGATGATGTGGCTGGTCCAGGACTGGGCAGCATTTCATTCTGTTGTGCATGGTGTGCTGTGAGTTGGTAGCCAACTCAATGGCAGCTACCAATAATTGCAATACTTGCAATAATCTTATGAAGTAGCTATCTATTCCATAATTAACCCCATTTTACGGATGAGGATAATGAATTCCAGAGACAGTAATTAGAATAATTAAACTCTCTATGGTTACTTCGCTAATATGTGGCAGAGCCATGATTTAAATTTAGACCATCTGGCTCCAGAGTACTTTCTCTTAACTGTTTTATTTCAGAATTTCCATCATTTTTTTTTATAGCGTGATCCATTCTGTATTCTGTTTTATTTTTATACGAAATGTCACATTGTGAGACAATTGTTTTTGGAGCGGACAGTAGAAATGATTTAACAACAACGAAAAAATCACCATTAGATTTTTTATTCCATGTCATAGTTTTTATCAGATTTTTTTCATTAAGTATTTGCTATTATCCCAATCCCTACCAATATTACAGGCTTTAATCTGCAAAATGTTTATTTAAAATATGTTAGAATCTATATTCTATGATTTAAAATATATTATCACTCATATAAGTATTATTTATTTTTGCACCTTAGCTTAATAGTAATTCTATTTTATCTGATATTCTTCTTGCCAGTCTATATACATCTTCTGGTCATTGAAATTGTGAGCTCAGACAACTGTGCAAATTAAAAATGACTCTTAAGAATGAGGTTTTATGCACTACATGATGAATACTGCATCCTTCTGTTGACTGAATTATCAGTAAGATTGGGTCGATCAACAAAAACTTTATTTAACCTATAGGGACACAACCCTTTTTCAGCCAAAAATGATTTATTTAATGACAAAGCTGGTGAATAAATGGGATATCAAGAGAGAAAGTTATATTCTGAATATGAGCTTATAAAATGCCCTGGCAATAAAGGAGTTGTAAAATGTTGATATTTATTTATAAATGTTATCAATTTTTGTAAGTGACTATTCTCATTAACATGTTAACAAATTTTGCAGTACATGTGCCTTTGCTATATTAAGAGAGACTGGCTTCAGATTATCTTCAATACAACATATTTGCATGTATTATACTCAGTTGATATCATAAAGCTGTAGAAAGCCCTGAGCTTTGACTTAGAAATTAAGTAAATAGACATTTCATAATGGATAATTTAGTATGTCTTTAATATTTCAATTCATAAACTAGAGACAGCATGATACTATTTATACATTTTTAATTTAGTTAAGGGTGCTAATAGCAGTGATTAAAAAAAAAGTCCTTGTATATCCCAGGGTGCCTGTTCTCCCTCTCTCTCTATTTATATCTATCTCTATTTCTATCTGTATTATCTCCTGAAAAAAAAGGGTATTAAGACACCTATTTTTAGAATAAATGTTATTTAATATATTTAAAAAGAAGTTGCTAATATAATTTTCAATTTTTACTCAGTTTATTAGTGATGTTTTGTCAAATGTTCTTTTTTTAATTTTAATAATTCTTTTTATGATTTATCCTTTTGTCCCCTTATCCTTGGTCATGGTAATTAGTCCCTGGGAAAACAAAGTGAAAAAAAAAAAACTGACCAAATGCCAGTCCTAATTGTAACAGTGTTCATCTACCATATAATTTTTTCTAAGTTATCATGATGATGCAAATGAATTTCAGAATTGATTTTATTTTTTATTAAACATTTTATGCAAATTATTATGCAAATCAATGCCCTTGGGTTAAAAGCAATTTGCTAAGACAGTACTACTGAAACAGGCAGAAGAAGCCAGCATATTGAAGCCAATTACTTAAGAAATTATGAATATACTTATTCATAATTAACTGCTAGATGTGTCCTAGGCATAAACCAAACCAAACCAAGCCCGTTGCCGTCAAGTCGATTCTAACTCATAGACAGCCTATAGGACAGAATAGAATTGCCCTATAGGGTTTCCAAGGAATGGCTGGTGGATTCGAACTGCTGACCTTTTTGTTAGCAGCGAAACTGTCATAACTTCAAATTTAAAGGCTGAAAATAATGGCAGAGAATAATGTTATTGCTCAGGTAATCTTAATTGAGTAAAAATAATTATTTTTGGAATTTTTTTCTTCCCTTCCCTTTAGTTACCTGGTAATCTGACTGATAAGCTTATTAAATAAATTGTCCACACATATTAATTTGAAGCCATTGTATATATCTCAGAGTAGTCCTATAAAAATCAGATTACCGTATTAATTTTGACAGATTAAGTTTATATTAACACAATTTTCAGAAAATCTAGGGAGATATAAAAAGTAAGAAATCCCATTAGCATTTTGGAATGTAAAAGATTAAAATAAAATTTTATTCTTTATAAATAAGATTAACACAGGACCTTGCAATCTGTATTTTGAAGTCTGTAGGTTACCTAGAGTTCTTTCTGCATTAACATACTAAATTACTTTTCTGTAGGCTTTGTGTAGAAGTGCTATTAATATATACCGTTTTTGTTGTTTGGTGCCATCTAGTTGGTTCCAACTCACAGCAACCTTATGTACAACAGAACAAAATGCTGCCCGGTCCTGTGCCATCTTCACAATTATTGCTATGTTTGAACCCATGATTGAAGTCACTGTGTCAATCCATCTCATTGAGGGTCTTCCTCTTTTTCGTTGACCCTCTACTTTACCAAGCATGGTGTCCTTCTCCAGGGACTGGTCCCTCCTGATAACATGTTCGAAGGACGTGAGCAGTCTCACTATTCTTGCATCTAAAGAGCATTCTGGCTGTACATTTCCAAAGACAGATTTGTTTGTTCTTCTGACAGTCCATTGTAATATAGTCAATACTCTTTGTCAACACCATAATTCAAAGACATCAATTCTTCTTCAGTCTTCCTTGTTCATCGTCCAGCTTTCATGTACATAAGAAGTGATTGAAAATACCATGGCTTGGGTCAGGTGCACCTTAGTCCTCAAGGTGACATCTTTCTATTTTAACACTTAAAAGTGGTCTTTTGCAGCAGATTTGTCAAATGCAGTATGTCATTTAATTTCTTGATTGCTGCTTCCATGGGCAATGATTGTGGATCCAAGTAAAACGAAATCCTTGACAATTTCAGTTATTTTCTCTTTTTATTTTGATGTTGCTTATTAGTCCAGTTGTGAAGGTTTTTGTTTTCTTTACATTGAGGTGCAGCCTCTACTGAAGGCTGTACTGTTGGATCTTCATCAGTAATTGCTTCGAGTCCCCTTTGCTTTCGACAATGTTTTGCCATCTGCATATCTCAGGTTGTTAATGAGTCTTCCTCCAATTCTGATATCACATTTTTCTTCATAGAGTCCAGCGTCTCAGATTATTTGCTCAGCATACAGATTGAACAAGTATGGTCAAAGTATAAAACCAGAACACATGCTTTTGCTGATTTTAAACCATGTACTATGCCCTTAGCTGGACAATGAATAAGGAGACCGAAGAAGAGTTGACACCTTTGAATTGTGGTGTTGGTGAAGAATATTGAATACACCATGGACTGCCAAAAGAACGAACAAATCTGTCTTGGAAGAAGTGAGGCCAGAATGCTCCTTAGAGGCAAGGACGGTGAGACTGCATCTTACATACTTTGGACATGTAGTCAGGAAGGATCAGTCCCTGGAGAAGGACATCATGCTTGGCAGAGTACAGGGTCAGTGGAAAAGAGGAAAACCCTCAACGAGGTGGACTGACACAGTGGCTGCAACAATGAGCTCAAGCATAACAACGATTGTAAGGATGGCGCAGGACCGGGCAGTGTTTCATTCTGTTGTGCATAGGGTCGCTATGAGTTGGAACTGACTCGACGGTACCTAACAACAACTATGCTCTTGTTCTGCTTAGATGAGTGTCCCTTGGTCTGTGTACAGGTTCTGTAGAACCTGTACATTAATACATAGGCTTGCTCTCTATTCACAGTAGGAAAAAGATGGAAACTCCCTAAATGCCCATCAACAGATGAATTGAACAAATTATGGCACATACACACAATGGAATACTATGCAATGATAAAGAACAATGACGAATCGGCGAAACATCTCACAACATGAGTGAATCTGGGGGACATTATGCTCAGTGAAATAAGCTGGTCACAAAAGGACAAATATTGTATGAGACCACTATTATAAACATTCAAGAAAAGTTAACACACACACAAAAATAATCCTTTTATTATTATGAGGATGGGGAGTGAAGGAGGAAGGGATATCACTAGCTAGATAGTAGACAAGTACCAACTTTTGTGAAGGGAAAGAAAACACACAACACAGAGGAAGTCAGCACAACTGGACCAAAGAAAAAGTATAGAAGTTTCCTAGATGCAGCCAAGCACTTTGAGGTACGAAGTTGCTGAAGCTAAGGCCTGGGGACCATAGTCTCAGGGAACATTTAGGTCCCCACCAGCATAACATAGTTAATAAAGAAAATATTCAACACCCCACTTTGGTGAGTGCCAAGTTGCTGAAGCTAAGGCCTAGGGACCATAGTCTCAGTGGACATTTAGGTCCCCACCAGCATAACATAGTTAATAAAGAAAATATTCAACATCCCACTTTGGTGAGTGCCAAGTTGCTGAAGCTAAGGCCTAGGGACCATAGTCTCAGGGGACATTTAGGTCCCCACCAGCATAACATAGTCAATAAAGAAAATATTCAACATCCCACTTTCATGAGTACCAAGTTGCTGATGCTAAAGCCTGGGGACCATAGTCTCAGGGGACATATAGGTCAACCAGCATAACATAGTTAATAAAGAAAATATCCAACTTTTCACTTTGTTGAGTAGTGTCCGGGTAAGATACATCTATTTGTCCCATCCCATGCAGAGCAAAGGAAAATATTAACCAAAATGACTAAAACACCTGCTGTCATTGAGTCAATTCTGACTCACAGCAACCCTATAGGACAGAGTAGAACTACCCCATACGGTTTCCAAGGAAAAGCTGGTGGATTCGAACTGCCATCCTTTTGGTTAGTGGCCAAACTCTCAACCACTGCGCCACCAAGTCTTCAAAATATTTATGGAAGCAAGCTGCTACATCTTTCTCCTGCAGAGTGGCTGGTGGATTCAAACAATTGACCTTTTGGTGAGCAACCAATCACCTTAACCACTATGCCACCAGGACTAACAGACCACATGAACCAGAGAATCCACCAGCCTGAGACAAGAAAATCTAGATAGTGCCCGGATACCACCAACCACAACTCTGACAGGAATCACAAAAGACAGTCCCAGAAAAAATGCAGAAGAGAATTCAAATTCATGAAAAAAGACCAGACTTACTGGTCCCACAGAAGCCGGAGAAACCCAAGAGACTTTGGCTCCTGAAGACTCTACTACCCCAGAAACCACTCCCAAAGGCACCTTTTTAAAGATTGGATAGGGAATCGACTTGAAGGCAATGAGTTTGGTTTTGGGGTATACAATAAAAAATAACACACATGAGGAGTGTGGTTCTTAGTTTAATATGAGACCAAAGGCCAACTCCTGTCCAAAAGCAAGATAAGAAGGCAGGAAGAGACAGGAACGGGATAAAGGGACACAGGGAATATGGGGTAGAAAGGGGGAGCTTGCTGTCTCATTGTGGAGATTGCAACCAATGTCATAAAACATTATATGTGTAATTTTTTGAATGAGAAGTTAACTTGAGGTGTAAAGTTTCACCTAAAGCACAATAAAATTAATATATATATGAGCTTGGTTATTTTAAAGCACTAATTTACTCAAATGTGAACCTAAGAATTTTTTTTTGTTCTTCAAGTCTTTTATATTTTACTGAAGATCATTCAAAAGGGGTTACAGCAGTACATCAACAGGGAACTGCCAGAAATTCAAGCTGGATTCCAAAGAAGACCTGGAACCAGGGATATCATTAGTGATGTCAGATGGATCTTAGGTGAAAGTAGAGGATACCCGAAAGATGTTTATTTGTATTTCATTGACTATGCAAAGGCATTCAACTGTGTGGATCATAACAAATTATGGATAACATTTAGAAGAATGGAAATTTCAGAGCACTTAATTGTGCTCATGAAGAACCTGTACATAGACCAAGGGGCAGTTCAAACAGAGCAAGGGAATAGAAACTGCATGCTTTAAAATAAAAAAAATGGTGTGTGTCAGGGTGATATCCTTTCACCATACTTATTCAATCTGTGTGCCAAGCAAATAATCTGAGAAGATGGACTGTATGAAGAAAAACGTGACATCAGGATTGGAGGATGACTCATTAACAACCTGCTATATGCAGAATACACAACCTTGCTTGCTGAAAATGAAGGGGACTTGAAGTACTTACTGATGAAGATCAAAGGCCATAGCCTTCCATACGGGCTACACCTCAACATAAACAAAAATTGTCACAACTGGACCACTAAGCAAAATCACAATAAACAGAGAAATGTTTGAAGCTGTCAAGGAGTTCATGTTACTTGGATGCTTAATCCACACCCATGAAAGCAGCCACCAGGAAATAAAAGGATGTTTTGGATTGGACAAATCTTCTGCAAAAGACATCTTTAAAGTTTGAAAAAGCAAAGATGTCACTTTAAGGGCTAAGATGTGCCTGACCCAAGCCATGATATTTTCAATCACCTAAGACGCATGCAAAAGCTGGACAATGAATAAGGAAGACCAAAGAAGAATTGATGACTGAATTATGGTATTGGTGAAGAATACTGAATATACCATGACTTGTAAAAAGAATGAACAAGTCTGTCTTGGAAGAAATACAGCCATAGTGCTTCTTGGCAATAAGGATGGAGAGACTTCATCTCATGTACTTTGGTCGTGTTATCAAGAGGGTCTAGTTCTTGGAGAAGGGCATCATGCTTGATAGTGGGTCACCAAAAAAGAGGAAGACTCTCAATGAAATGGATTGGCTGCAGCAATGGGCTCAAAGATAACAAAGATTTTAAGGATGGCACAGAACCTGACAGGGTTTTGTTCTATTGCAGATGAGTTGCTATGAGTTGGAAATGACTCAATGGCACCTAACAACAGCAGGAACAATGTAAAGCAAAATATACAAGGTGAAAATCATCTTATGATTATTTTTCCAGAAAATATTAACTATTGTTGAAAAGAGCTTCTCATAGACATAATTTTCTTTAAAAAACACAAAACATTGAATATTAATTAATTCCATGTATGTGGTGGTGCGCTGGTGGTGCAGTGGTTAAGAGTTATGGATGCTAACCAGTAGGTCTGCCATTCGAATCCACCAGCTGCTACATGGAAAGCCCATGGGTCAGTTCTATTCTATCCTGTAGGATCACTGTGACTCGGAATCCACTTGATGACAACCGGTTTGGTTTTTTAGGTTTTGTTGTGTAGCATATTGTTAGAGGATTATGACAGGTCTTAAAATCAGAAAAATCATGTTCTAGTTCCAGTTTAGTTAACTACTATTTTGTGACATTAGTCAAATTATCTAACCTTTCTGGGTCTCAGAGTTTTCAAATGAAAAAAGAGGAGATTGGAATCATAAAATTTTAAGATCTTTTCTAAGTTGAAAATTCTAAATCATAATCAATGAAATTTATCATGTTGTTGTTGTCTTTAGGTGCTGCAAGTTGGTTCCAACTCATAGCGACCCTATGCACAACAGAACAAAACACTACCCGATCCTGCACCAGCCTTACAACCGTTACTATGCTTGAGCTCATTGTTGCAGCCACTGTGTCAATCCACCTCGTTGAGGTCTTCTGCTTTTCCACTGACCCTGTACTTTGCCAAGCATGATGTTCTTCTCATGGGGCTGATACTTCCTGACAACATGTCCAAAGTATGTAAGACTCAGTTTCACCATCCTTGCTTCTAAGGAGCATTCTGGTTGTTCTTCTTTCAAGACAGATTTGTTCATTCTTTTGTCAGTCCATGGTATATTCAATATTCTTCACCAACACCAGAATTCAAAGGCATCAATTCTCCTTCGGTCTTCTTTATTCATTGTCCAGCTTTCACATGCATATGAGGCAATTGAAAATACCATGGTTGGGTCAGGCGCACCTTAGTCTTCAAGATGACATCTTTGACATCTTTGCTTTTCAACACTAAAAGAGGTCCTTTGCAGCAGATTTACCCAATGCAATGTGTTGATTTCCTTGAGTGCTGCTTCCATGGCTATTGATTGTGGAGCCAAGTAAAACGAAATCCTTGATAACTTCAATCTTTTCTTCATTTATCATGATGTTGCTCATTGGTCCAGTTGTGACAATTTTTTTTTTTTTTTAATGTTGAGGTGCAATCCATCCTGAAGGCTGTGGACTTTGATCTTCATTAATAAGTGCTTCAAGTCCTTTTCATTTTCAGCAAGCAAGGTTGTGTCATCTGCATAACACAGTTTGTTAATGAGTCTTCCTCAAATTCTGATGCCCCGTTCTTCTTCATATACTCCATCTTCTCAGGTTATTTGCTCAGCATACAGATTGCATAGGTTTGGTGAAAGGATACAACCCTGACATACACCTTTCCTGACTTTAAACCAATCAGTGTCCCCGTGTTCCCTCCAAACAACTGCCTCTTGATCTATGTAAAGGTTCCTCATGAGAACAATTAAGTGTTCTGGAATTCCCATTCTTTGCAATGTTATCCATAATTTGTTATGACCCACACAGTTGAATCCCTTTGCATAGTCAATAAAACACAGGTAAACATCCTTCTGATATTCTCTGCTTTCAGCCAGGATCCATCTGATGTCAGAAATGATATCCCTGGTTCCACGTCCTCTTCTGAAACCAGCCTGAATTTCTGGGAGTTCTCTGTCAATATACTGCTGCAGTCGTTGTTGAATGATCTTCAGCAGAATTTTGCTTGTGTGTGATATTAATGAAATTGTTCTATAATTTCTGCATTTGATTAGATCACCTTTCTTGGGAATAGGCATAAATATAGATCTCTTCCAGTCAGTTGGCCAGGAAGCTGTCTTCCATATTTCTTGGCATAGATGAATGACCACCTGCAGCACTGCATCCATTTGTTGAAACATCTCAATTGATATTCCATCAGTTCCTGAAGCCATGTTTTTTGCCAATGCCTTCAGAGCAGCTTGGACTTCTTCCTTCAGTACCATCGGTTCCTGATCATATGCTACTCCTTGAAATGGTTGAACGTTGACTAATTATTTTTGGTATAATGACTCTGTGTATTCCTTCCATCTTCTTTTGATAATTCCTATGTCATTTAATATTTTCCCCATAGAATCCTTCACTATTGTAACTAGAGACTTGAATTTTTTTCTTCAGTTCTTTCAGCTTGAGAAATGCCGAGTGTGTTCTTCCCTTTTGGTTTTCTATCTCCAGTGCTTTGCACATATCATTGTATTAATTTGTCTTCTCGAGCAGCCCTTTGAAATCTTCTGTTCAATTCTTTTACTTCATCAATTCTGCCTTTTGCTTTAGCTGCTCAACATTCAAGAGCAAGTTTCAGAGTCTTCTCTGACATCCATCTTGGTCTTTTCTTTCTTTCCTATCTTTTCAATGACCTCTTGCTTTCCTCATGTATGATGTTCTTGATGTCATTACACAACTCATCTGGTCTTTGGTCACTAGTATTCAATGTGTCAAATCTATTCTTGAGGTGGTCTCTAAATTCAGGTGGGATATACTCAAGGTTGTATTTTGGCTCTCATGCACTTGCTCTGATTTTCTTCAGTTTCAGGTTGGACTTGCATATGAGCAATTGATAGTCTGTTCCACAGTTGGCCCCTGGCCTTGTTCTGACTAATGATATTGAGCTTTTCCATCGTCTCTTTCCACAGATGTAGTCAATTTGATTCCTGTGTGTGCCATCCGGAGAGGTCCATGTGTATAGTCACCGTTTATGTTGGCAAAAGATGGTATTTGCAATGCAGAAGTCGTTGGTCTTGCAAAATTCGATCATTCAATCTGCGGCATTGTTTCTATCACCAAGGCTATATTTTCCAACTACCAATCCTTCTTCTTTGTTTCCAACTTTTGCATTTCAATCACCAGTAATTATCAATGCATCCTGATTGCATGTTGGATCAATTTCAGCTGTTTCTTCTCATTTTGAGTCGTGCCACATCAGTAAATGAAGGTTCTGAAAGCTTTACTCCATCCACGTCATTAAGGTCAACTCTACTTTGAGGAGGCAGCTCTTCCCCAGTTTTCTTTCATGTGCCTTCCAACCTGGGGGACTCATCTTCCAGCACTATATCAGACAATGTTCTGCTGCTATTCATAAGGTTTTCACTGGCTAATGCTTTTCAGAAGCAGACCGCCGGGTCCTTCTTCCTTGTCTGTCTTAGTCTGGAAGCTCAGCTGAAACGTGTCCTTCATTAGGTGACCCTTTTGGTATCTGAATACCGCTGGCATAGCTTTCAGCATCACAGCAACACACAAGCCCCAACAGTAAGACAAACTGACAACAGTTTGACATTAAATTTATAATCATTTAATAGACATGCCAGAATACTTTTAAAAATTCTAATTATTACACATGATGATGCAGTTGCTAATAATAAAAAAAAAAACCCAGTGTCATCGAATGGATCAGCTTGAATATAAATTTCAGCATATCATCCTGTATTACATCTAATTACATATATCATTATCTATCATCATTCCATGATTATAAAATAAGATGTTATGTAGTTGAGACTACTGAAAATGGAACATGCTAACATTAAACTTAGGATATTTGAAAAGAAAATGGTAGATGAGGACAAGAAGATGGCCTGCAATGTAGTTTGTTACAATCCAGAGGTTGAAAGCGATTATTGAATGTCACTGCACCTCAGATGATTTTCATCAGCATAATTGTCTAAATAAATTATGAACCAGATGAATTCCATATAACCTTAAAAGAAAAAAAAAAAAAACTTATACTTGAAAGACAGTAAAGGACAAAGAACAAATGTACTCAAATGTGAATCTAAATTTTTTATCTGTTCTTTAAGTCTTATCTTTTGTATTTTCAATGATAAATTCCTTTTTGTCATAATTATGCATGATGTATTTGTTTAGGCTCTTGGAAAAGCAACCTGTATGTAAAATAGCACAATTAAGGACAAAATATTCCTAACTACCCAGTACATTGGCAAAATGAGAGTATTCTTATATTACGTTTTGGTAAAAATACAGGAGATGCTAAAAAAAGAAAAAAAAAAAGCAAATGTAGTAAGGCAGAAAATTAAAGAGTTTTGTAGAAATTTAGTATCTAATTGGTATCATGAGCTTCTTCATTCTTAAAAGGTGTGCTAGTATACAGTGAGTATGGGAGGTTAAGGAAGTAATTACTGCTTAGAAACTGCTATGCCCTCAGAAAGTGTATAAGGTAATTTGCACAGCAACTCTGTGAGTTAGGTATCACCAGCTCTATTTCACAGATGAGGATACCTGAAGTCAAAGGATTTCAATAGCTTTCTCAGTGTTGCTAGACCAAAAGGATGTAGAGCCAGGGTTTAAATCATTATCTGTTTGCTTCCCAAAGCTTTTTTTTTTGTCCTGTTTTCTTTAACAAACAGGTATAATAAGTCTTGCATTAGGTAGTAGAATTAAAGGGCTTGTACAAATGGGAGCATTAATCTCCCACTCTATGCTGTCTAGAATAAAATTTATGGAAGCATAGATATCCTTGCTATTGTTGGACATATATTCCCTCAGCATTATTTCCATATAAAATATTGCCCTGATTTTAGAGATGTTAGAACTCTGTCAAGTTATGAGAGCATACCACTTCTGCTATAATTAAGACGACCATAAGCACTGGTTTAAATGTCCCTTTTCTGATTTATACTTGTTCCTGTGTGATTATAAAAAATGCCCCTAGCAGTCTCAAAAATGTTTCAGTTTGAAGAATAAATTATATATTTATCGTAGCTATATATAACTCACTTATTGTTTGTTTTGCTTTGTCTTTCAGTTTTAATAGGAATGAATTAAAACCAAAAAACCAAGCCCACTGCCATCAAGTCGATTCCAACTCATGGCGACCCTATAGGACAGAGTAGAACTGCCTAATAGAGTTTCCAAGGAGTGCCTGTCGGATTTGAACTGCTGACCGCTTGGTTAGCAGCAGTAGCACTTAACCACTACGCCACCAGGGTTTCCAATAGGAATGAATCTGAGGGAAAATTTTGGTGTTAAAATTACTTAAAACCTGCTTATGAGTCAGGTCTTTTTTATTTCTTATTTACTTGCTATTAAAAGTTGCCAAGGACACTTTAGGTGTTTCTGTGATATTAACCTTTGTAGAAAGGTGGAGTAGAAAGAAGCGTAGGAGAATTTTTCTGTTCTTTATGTGAATTTTCTATATTTTATTAAAAAACTAACAAAAGAACATTATTGAAATTCACATTCGAGCAAATTATTTTTTCTTTATCCTGTGTTTTCCAAACATGAGTTTTTTTTTTTTTTAAAGAACACATCATATAAAGAACGCACAGCAGTCTTTGACTTTGGATGTATAGATCATATTTATGGGTCTGCTGTATTTGCCTCATCTGTGGGTCTGCTGTATTTGCATGTTGTTGTGGCTTAGCTGATGACTACCTGCCAACTGATACAATGTCTAGCTTAAAGTTGGTGTGGTTTCTGGATCACTAAATCTGTATCCACCTGCATAAAGGAACTAACTCCTGGGTCAACCATCCTTTTATTTCCTGGCTTGAGATCAGCGCATACCAGACAAGCTAATATCCGTTTCCAACATGCACACAGACTCTCCTCCCTGGACCATCCTATCATTGTAGTCACCACAATCACTTGGTTTGATGAAGAAGGGTATCAAAAATCATTTCAGTGAATGAAACTTATTCCTGTAAAGACGAAAAAACACATATAGAGCTTACAAAATCTTCAAATAACAACCTAGAAAACTTAACAATTAGCTAACACTTGAGGTAGGCATAGGTGAGATATGATTCATGTGTTGTAAAAATAGAATCAGACAGACCTGAATGACTATTTTAGGGCCAAGTTATTTGATGACTTTGGAGAACCTCACAAAATAGGAGGTGGATGATCACAAAATTCTTGGGCCAACGTGGCAGCAATGTGATATTTTATTCCAGATATGCTAGTTGATACAGCAAAGCACAAGGACTTCCAGGACAGGATCTAGAGCTATAAGCTTTGTCTCTGGCAAAATTTTCACCAGTGAACTCTGTGAAAGGGCAGAATCAGTGAAACAGACATTGGTTAGTGGAATATTTAAAGAGCCTTTAATCCTGGCTAAATTCACCAAAATTTTAGAGGTCTTTTTGTGCCTATATGGTTGCCAAGTCAGGTATTTCTAAAAAGCCTTTCCCTGTCAAGACATCTGTGTTTCTTATTAGTGGAAATAGCAAGGTTTACCTGGTAGAAAAATCTTAAAAAATACTCCCCTCACTTTTGCCCTTTCAGGTAAGAAACTTGTTTTTGACTTTGAAATCTGTTATAAATATATACTATCTGTGTATAATTTCGGAAACCCTGGTGGCATAGTGGTTAAGTGCTACGGCTGCTAACAAAAGGGTCCGCAGTTAGAACCTGCCAGGTGCTCCTTGGAAACTCTATGGGGCAGTTCTACTCTGTCCTATAGGGTTGCTATGAGTTAGAATCGACTCAACGGCACTGGGTTTGGTTTGGGTTTTGGTGTATAATTTCACAATTACAGAATTAGAGCAATTTTTATAGATTTTTCTTTGCTTGCCAATGATCTCTGGCCCACTTCTACAAAACTAGAAACTAAAACTATTGAGCATACTAACCGATAAGAGCTATCTAGATTTGAATTTCTACCCACGAGATTATACTGTGGGAGAATATTTATTTTTTAAATAATAATGGAGAATTAACACTTTGAGCAACGATGGAAAAAAGACTGAACCTAGCAGCCGCCATACACTACGAGCAAGAAGACAAAAGATATACGACAACAGTTTTCAGATATTGGACAACAAGCAGAGCATGACTGTGAGCTCTGAGAGAAGGGGAAAAAAAAGAAGTGAGCCATATTATTGCCTAGACTATATTTTTTTTTATATTCTTGGAGGCAATTTACAGATTTCAGGATAGAGAGAAAATAAACACACACACAAACACAGGAGAATCTTGGGTTCACTAAGTTAGAGAGTCAGTAATTAGAGTTTGGAGAAACTGGAGCATTGAAGAGTTACAGGACATCATCTCAAAAGAAAGGATTTATTAGTAAATAGATATCCAGAAATCTGCATAGGGGTCTGTCTTAGTTATTTAGTGCTGTTATAAGAGAAATACCACAAGTGGATGGTTTTAACAAACAAAAGTTTTTTCTCTCACAAGCTCCTAGGCTAGAAGTCCAAATTTAGGGCGTCAGCTCCAGGAGGCTTTCTCTTTCTGTCAGCTCTGGAAAAGGCCCTTGTCATCAATCTACTCCTGGACTAGGAGTGCAGGAGCCCCAGGTCCAAAGGACCCGTTCTGCTCCAGGCGCTGTTTTCCTGGTGGTGTGAGCTCTCCATTTCTCTCTGCTCCCTTCTCTCTTCTATGTCTCGAAAATAATTGGCTTAAGACACTATCTAATCTTGCAGATGTCATCAATATAACTGTTGCTATTGCATTTCATTAACGTCATAGCAATAGGATTTACAACACATAGTGAAATCACATGAGTCTAGAGTAACCTTTATTCCAGTTACTATTACTACTCCTGTTATTAGGAAATGTCACCTCTCTGAGGTCATTATTGTCAAAATCGAGTGATCATCAAGAATCCTCCACTTTTTTTGGCTGGAGCACAAATATCTCCCTGCCCTGTAAGGGTTCTTGGAATAGTTCTGATTATTATAACCTGATTGTTTTTATTTTTTGCTCATGATTTGAAATATTGCTATACATATGCACAACATTGTACTCAAGAAAAACTTAAAGGGACCTGTCATGGATTAAATTGTGTCCCCCAAAAATATCTGGCAGCTTGGCTAGGTCATGACTCCTAGTATTGTATGATGGTCTACCATTTTGTCATCTGATTAGTTTTGTCACAAATCATCTTATTTTCAGGGTTCAATAAGCTGCATCCTTCTTGTTTAACAACAGTTCTGCTGTTTCCTATAGGGTTGCTATGAGTTGGAATTGACTCTATGGCAACGGGTATATCTATTTTGTTTATCATAATGTAGTAGTTTTGCTTGTTCTAGAATTTCAAATAAATGGGACAATACAAGTGTCTTGGTGTCACAGTGGTTAAGAGCTCTGTTGCTAACTAAAAGGTCGGCAGTGGAAATCCACCAGTCCCTACTCGGAAACCCTGTGGGACAGTTCTACTTTGTCTAATAGGGTCGCTATGAGATGCAATCGACTCAATGACAATGGGCTTTTGCGTTTGGGACAACACACAATGAACTCCTTTGTATCTTCTTTCACTCAATGTACTGTTTTTGAAATTAATCCATATTATTGAGCAGGTCAATAATATGTTAATTTTATTTATGCTTAGTGTTCTATTGCATGAATATATAACAACTTGTATATCCATTTATCAGACGATGGTCATTTGGGTTGTTTCAAGTTTGAAGTTTTTGTTGTTGTTAGGTGTCGACTAGTCAGTTCCAACTCATAACGACCCTATGCACGACAGAACGAAGCAATGCCCAGTCCTGAGCCATCCTTACAATCATTGTTATGCTTGACATCATTGTTGCAGCCACTGTGTCAATCCACCTCATTAAGGGTCTTCCCCTTTTCCACTGACCCTGTACTCTGCCAAGCATGATGTCCTTCACCAGGGACTAATCCCTCCTAACAACATGTCCAAAGCATGTAGGACACAGTCTCACCATCTTTGCTTCTAAGAAGCATTCAGGTTGTACTTCGTCTAAGACACATTTGTTCATTCTTTTGGCAGTCCATGGGATATTCAATATTCTTCACCAACACCACAATTCAAAGGTGTCAATTCTTCTGCCGTCTTCCTTATTCCTTGTCCAGCTTTCACATGCATATGGTGTGATTGAAAATACCATGGCTTGGGTGAGGCGCACCTTAGTCTTCAAGGTGACATCTTTGCTCTTCAACACTTTAAAGCGGTCCTTTGCAGCGGATTTGCCTGGTGCAATGTGTCTTTTGATTTCTTGACTGTTGCTTCCATGGCTGTTGATTGTGGATACAAGTAAAATGAAATCCTTGACAACTTCAGTCTTTTCTCTGTTTATCAGGATGTTGCTCATTGGTCCATTTGTGAGGATTTTTGTTTTCTTTATGTCGAGGTGCAATCCATACTGAAGGCTGTGGTCTTTGATCTTCATTAGTAAGTGCTTCAAGTCCTTTTCAATTTCAGCAAGCAAGGTTGTGTCACCTGCATAACTCAGGTTGTTAATGAGTCTTCCTCCAATCCTGATGCCCCGTTCTTCTTCATATAGTCCACATTCTTGTATTATTTGCTCAGCATACAGATTGAATAGAGATGGTGAAAGACTACAACCCTGATGCACACCTTTGCTGACTTTAAACCAATCAGTATCCCCTTGTTCTGTCTGAACAACTGTGTCTTAATCTATGTACAGGTTCCTCATGAGCACAATTAAGTGTTCTGGAATTCCCATTCTTCATAGTTTGTTATGATCCACACAGTCAAACGCCTTTGGATAATCAATAAAACACAGGTAAACATCCTTCTGGTAGTCTCTGCTTTCAGCCAGGATCCATCTGACATCAGCAATGATATTCCTGGTTCCACGTCCTCTTCTGAAACCAGCCTGAATTTCTGGCAGTTCCCTATCAATATACTGCTTCAGCCGTTTTTGAATGATCTTCAGCAAAATTTTGCTTGCGTGTGATATTAATGATATTGTTCTCTAATTTCCACATTTAGTTGGATCACCTTTCTTGGGAATAAACATAAATATGGATCTCTTCCAGTCAGTTGGCTAGGAAACTGTCTTCCATATTTCTTGGCACAGACGAGTGAGCACCTCCAGTGCTGCATCTGTTTGTTGAAACATCTCAATTGATATTCCATCAATTCTTGGGGCCTTGTTTTTTGCCAATGTCTTCAGACAGCTTGGATTTCTTCCTTCAGTACCATCAGTTCCTCTTCACATGCCACTTCTTGAAATGGTTGAATGTCGACTAATTCTTTTTGGTATAATGACTCTGTGTATTCCTTCCATCTTCTTTTGATGCTTCCTGCGTCATTTAATATTTTCCCCATGGAATCCTTCACTATTGCAACTAGAGGCTTGAATTTTTTTCTTCGGTTCTTTCAGCTTGAGAAATGCCAAGGGTGTTCTTCCCCGCCTTTTTTTTTTCCATCTCCAACTTTTTGCACATATCATTATAATACTTTACTTTGTCTGCTGGAGACATGCTTTGAAATCTTCTGTTCAGTTCTTTTATTTCATCATTTCTTCCCTTTGCTTTAGCTGATCAACATTCGAGAGTAAGTTTCAGAGTCTTCTCTGACATCCATCTTGCTCTTTTCATTCTTTCCTGTCTTTTCAATGACCTCTTGCTTTCTTCATGGATGATGTCCTTGATGTCATTCCACAACTCGTCTGGTCTTTGGTCACTAGTGTTCAATGCATCAAATCTATTCTTGAGATGGTCTCTGAATTCAGGTAGGATGTATTCAAGGTCATATTTTGGCTCTCGTGGACTTGCTCGGATTTTCTTCAGTTTCAGCTTGAACTTGCATGTGAGCAATTGATGGTCTGTTCCACAGCAGGCCCCTGGGCTTGTTCTGACTGATGATATTGTGCTTTTCCATCATCTCTTTCCACAGATGTAGCCAATTTGATTTCTGTGTGTTCCATCTGGTGAGGTCTATGTGTATAGTTGCCGTTTATGTGGGTGAAAGACTGTGTTTGCAATGAAGAAGTTGTTCTTGCAAAATTCTATCATTTGATCTCCAGCATTTTTTCTATAACCAAGGCCATATTTCCCAACTACCCATCCCTCTTCTTTGTTTCCAACTTTTGCATTCCAATCGCCAGTAATTATCAATGCATATTGATTGCATGTTAGATCACTTTCAGACTGCAGCTGCTGATAAAAATCTATTTCTTCATCTTTGGCCCTAGTGGTTGGTGCTTAAATTTGAATAATAGTTGTATTAACTGGTCTTCTTTGTAGGCATATGGATATTATCCTATCACTGACAGCGTTGTACTCCAGGATAGATCTGAAAACGTTCTTTTAGAAGATGAATGCACCACCATTCCGCTTCAAGTTGTCATTCCCAGCGTGGTAGACTCTATGATTGTCCAATTCAAAATGGCCAATACCAGTCCATTTCAGCTCACTAATTTTTTTTATGCCTAGGATATTGATGTTTATGAGTTCCATTTCATTTTTGATGATTTCTAATTTTCCTGAATTCGTACTTCGTACTTTCAGATTCTGATTATTAATGGATGTTTGTAGCTGTTTCATCTCATTTTGAGTCATGCCACATCAGCGAATGAAAGTCCTGAAAGCTTTACTCCATCAACATCATTAAGGTTGACTCTACTTTGAGAAGGCAGCTTTTAGGAAGAAAAAAAAAAAAACACTTTATTACTTCTTCTTATGTTTTTCTATGAATATATTTTTTTCTTCTTCAGTTAATATCTAGGACAGAAATTGCTGGAACATGAGGTTGGTATGTGTTTAAGATCTAAGAACGTGTTAAACTCTTTTCTAAAGTGTTTTTATCATTTTAAATTTTTATAACAAATTTGATAATTGATTTTGTTTCAGGCACTCAAGGTTAGTTTAACAGAATAATGGAGAAACCTGTTGTAATCATCACAATAAATACAAAAAAAGCTGCTGACAAAATTCACTATCTAGCCATGACAGCCCTTGTCAAATACTTCTATGAATATAAGACATTCTTTGTAACCTTATAATGCATATCTTTCAAAAGTTACAACAAACACCATAATTAATAATAAATCATTGAAAGCACTCTATTTTAGAGTTAAGCAAGTTATTACTAATATTATAACTCAAAATTGCACTAGAGATTATAGAATTGAAGTAACACAAAAATAAATGTTATTTATTATAAAGATTTAGAAAGAAATAATCTTTACTCGCTGATTGAATGACTTAATACTTAATGAATCCAAAATATTCTACATATAAATAGAACAGATAAGAAAATTTAGTTAGGTGGAGAGATACAAAATGAATATACAAAATCCATTATAATTTTACATCATTGAAAATAATTAGTAAAAATTCTTTAAAATTTTTTGTTTACAAAAGACAAAAAATAGTCAACTATTTATGTATAATTTTAAGAAAAGACAAGAGAAACTTTAAAAAGTAAAAATCTTGAAAGAAATAAAAATATTTAATAAGTAGGGAGAGAGATACCATATTTACGTACTGGAAGACTCAGAGTTGCAAAGAATTAAAATCTTCCTAAACTCATCTGCGGATTCAAAGATATATCAACCAAATTATCATTTTTTTAATTTAATAAACTGAACCTAATATTCATATGGAAATACCAAGTGGGAGAATGTTCTCTACCAGATATCAAGAACAATAGAACTACAAAATAGGAAAGCATGCCCAGAATTAGAAGCACATATATGTGAATGTCAACTTTATAAAAAAAAAAAAAAAAATGGAACTCTCTGCTTGCTTTCCTTTCCTTTTATCTCTTGAGAAATAAAAGGTGGTGAAGGCCACATCCCAGGGAAACTCCCTTTTTGATCAGGGAGGTGACCTGAGTAATCCTTTTAATCACAAGCAGAGATTATGATTTATAACGCACAGGAAAATCACAAAATGGAGGACAACTACATACCGCCTAACCAAGTTGACACATATTTTTTGGGGACACAATTCAATCCATTACCACCCTCAGTGAGCTGAATTGACACAGTGGCTGTAACAATGGGCTCAAGCATAACAATGATTGTGAGCATGGTGCAGGACCCAGCAGTGTTTTGTTCTATGGTACATAGGGTCGCTCTGAGTCAGAACCGACTCAACAGCACCTAACGGCAACAACAAAAACAACAACACTATACGGCAATAAAATGAAAAAAAAAATAGATAAAAAACAAACAAGGATATCCATTAACAATCCAATGTGAGGGAAAGACAATAGACCCCCCCCCCAAAAAAAAATCCTTATTGTATAATTCCATTTTATAAAGTTCCAAGCAGGCAACACCAGTGCTATGTCGTATGTTGTTGTGTACCGTTGAGTTGATTCAGACTCATAGTGATCCTATAGGACAGAGTAGAACTGCCCAATAGAGTTTCTAAGGCTGTAATTTTTAAGGAAGTGGATTGCTAGATTTTTCTGTCATAGAAAAGCTAGTAGATTTGAGCCTTCAACCTTCTGGTTAGCAGCCAAGAACTTAACTACTGTTCCACCAGGATTTCTAAGGATGCACATTTAAGTGGTAAAACTGTAAAAAAAAAAAAAAAAAAAAAAAAAAAACTAAGAGAATTGACTACTGAAAAGACATTATAATGATTACCTCTGGCAAGCAGGAGCGGTGTTGAAAAGTGTTAGGGTCTTCTGGACAGATTCTAGAGTCTGAAAATATTTTATTTTTTAACCAAGGAACTTGTTACATGTGTGTTTGCTTTAGGACAACATATTGAGATACATGCTTTTGATATATGCCCTTTTCTGAATACCAGCTGGTTTTACAATAAAAATGTTAAAAAAAAAAGAAAAGAAATGGCTAAAGAATTGGAAATGGACAAGTCCCCAAAAAACTAACATGTTGTTGAAACAAACAAACAAACAAAAATTCACTGAACATACTTAGCAGTTTTGCAGAAGTGTCCACTCTGGGTATAAAGTTATTAGGTAAAACAATTTTGGGTTTAGTTCTCTTACAACCTGTTTTGTTTGATAAAGGATTTTTGAATGTCAGTGAAATTATGGCAGCTAATTTCATTAGTTTTTAATAATAAGAGTACACCTAACATTTAAGTGATACATCCTATTAAAGTTTGTTAAATAAGCTTCTTAAAAATGGAAATTAAAATATGCAAATTTAATAGTTTAGGATACTTTAATTTTTAACCATCTGCCTTACTGTTTGCAAAAAAAAAAATAAAAGAAAGGAAAAAGGAGAAAATAATAAATAATAACAGATTACCAAGGGAAGAATAATTATATTGTAAAATATTTGAGATTAACTTTGTTTCATTTGGTTAAAGTATAAGCCACTAAACTTAATTTGACCTAGAAACTACACATTATAATAGTCCCAACAGCCCTAATTAGTTGGAGAAGCTGAACTTTTTCCACATAACTTTCAAATCATCTTTTGAATTCACTCTTTGCTTCTAAATCTGGCTGTTTTCCCAAGAGTTTCATGTGTCTTGTTTCATATCCTTAACGAAACAACTCAATCAACAAGCTAGGTTTGTACATGAACAGACTTAGGCTGAAGAGGAATTAAAACCCAAGTACTGTGCTACACATTTTTTATTTTCACTAAAAAAAGAAAAAAAAAAAAAAACATTGCATCACCTTCTAATAACCCATTCATATTTTACCTTTTAGGGTGATCATATATAGTCACTACACATATTTCCCCTCCAAAATGACAGATCTTCATGAAAACAATGTTAATAAGATATATTCTCTTTCGTTTTTTTTATAATACAAGCCAGTATTATAAATCTGTATTAAAAAAAAAAGTTGCCATTGCATAGCGACCCTATAGGATAGAGTAGAACTGTCCTGTGAGGTTTCCAAGGAGCAGCTGATGAATTCGAACTGCTGACCTTTTGGTTAGCAGCCAAGCTCTTAAGCACTTTGCCATCAAGACCTCATTACTGGATATATAGCAAATAATAAACTTTTTGCAATTATATAATTCACCTTTTTTCTCTTCCTGTGTTTATACATTTCTCTGTCCAGTAAGTATTCAATATACTAAGATAAATACACTTAAAAACATGCACACACATATGTTGAAAATTTCAGTTGATTAAATGCTAAATGATTTTTTTTATTAATTTTACTTAGTTTCTTTCCTATGAGCTGAAAAGGAGCCCTGGTGGTACAAAGGTTAAGTACTTGGCTGCTAACTGAAAGGATGGCAGTTCAAACAAATCCAGTGGCTCTGGGAGAAAGACGTGGAGATCTGCACCTGTAAAGATTACAACCTAGAAAACCCTATGGGGTAGTTCTATTCTATCACATGGGGTGGTCATAAGTTAGAATTGACTACATGGCCCCAAACAACAACAATGATCTAAAAAGAACTTACGTGTACTAAAATAAAATACCATTGGAATAACAGAATGCTAAAGAAACCTCTTATTTAGGACTCCTTCATCTCCATCTATTTTTTTCATCAAAAGTGGAAAAAAAAAAAATCCACCTAACATATCCCAAACTAATAAACTCCTTTATTTTCTATATTCATCTATTCATGCATGCATTCATTCTTTCATGTTTCATTCATTTAGTTATTCATTAATTCCTCCATGTATTCTTTTATTCATTCCTTCAGCACGTAGTTGTTTGCTTACAATGAACTAGTCACTTGTATAATCTCTAGTAGGAATAAAAATTTATCCTTGACTCACTGGATTCATAGTCTACTGAGAGATCCAGATACAAAAACTAAACAAAAGAACAAAAACAGAACCCTTTCCGGAGAGTGGATTCCAGCTCATAGTGACTGTATAGGACAGAGTAGAACTGTCCCATTGGGCTTTCGAGAGCAGCTGGTGGATTAGAACTGCCGACCTTTTGATTAGCAGCAGTAGATCTTAACTACTGTGCCACCGGGGCTCAGGAAACTGAAAACTGAACAAGTCTAGTGTGAATTTTATTTTAAATGGCTCATTTTTACCGTAAAATAGTTTATTATATAAGTTGTTGTTGTTATTAGTTGCTATTGAGCTGATTCTATCTCATAACGACCCCTTGTGACAGAGTAGAGCTGTGCCATAGAGTGTTCTTGGCAGTAATCTTTAGGGGAGCAAATAGCCAAGTCTTTCACCCGAGGAGCTGCAGGGTGGGTTCGAACTGCCAAACTTTTGGTTAGCAGCCAAGTGCTTAATCTTTGCACCACCAGGGTTCCTTTGCTACAGAAATAGAGCAGTGATAGTCAAATATGAAGCCACTACTTGAACTGAGTCATTAGAGTTATAGACATTTGCCAGAAAAAGAAAGGAAATAATGACGTTTTAGAGAGAGGGAAAAAGTATCCAAAGCCATGAAAACATGTAGGGGCACAGTATATTCAGAAAGCAGGCATAAATTTGATATGAAGCAGCACTTTTATGTGAGTTTAAACAGCTCTAAATGTGGGAAATACATACCAATTCTCAACTACTTATTTATGACAGTAATAATAGTAAAGTGAAATTAAAAAGGGAGGAAATGAAATATCGCTTTGTTTTTCTCTGTGAAGACGCATGGATATTTTTTAAGGTATCTGATATAATTTTTTTTTTCCAATAGAATTTAGGTCATCCTGCATTGATGGTGTTTTAGACACGTATTGAATATTCACAATACTGGAGTTGTGGCTCATACAATGTGAAGGTACAGATTCTATTGAATCTGACCAATTTCTGGTCCTAGAAACTTTGTTTACATTCATTGTAATAAATTTACCAATAAGAAAAATAGAGATGGAGTGTTTCAAGGCTACAATTACTTTATTCTGAACTTTAAAATAAACACAATTACTAGATTTCTTTACAAGGCTAATTTCCACTTAAATTTGGTTCCAAAGCTTTTTGTTTTATGTAATGTTAGTTAGTCAAAATGCTATCTAGACAATAGATAAGCAGTAATTTTGGGGAAGGGCAAAACAGTATACAATACTGGGAAAGTCAGCACAACTGTGAAAATTCAGATACTCATGTAGAGATTGCCAGATATAGCTGTAGATAAATTTTCTTGGAAAATTGAATACATAGTATTTTACTTGTAAATCAAGCAAGGTTGATTTTTAATTGCAATAATTTCAATAATTCTAAACCAGTCTAAAATCTCAGTGAATACATTAGTCTAAATTATACAGCACTCAGTTGCTTAAAATCAATGCTGTACCTTCCATGCATCAGACACTGTATTGGACTCCCTCTGCCCTAATGAAATTATTCATATTTAGGCAGTTAGCAGGAATAATAATTTGATATTTATGTTTTAGTTTGCTCCCCTTGATTTGGACAGAAAAGAACTAAATTCTTTCATACACATTTTATTCACACTGTATTTATTTTAAAACCCAGTGAAGACTAGTAAATTTGATAAATCTTTTTAAGTAAATGATCAAAACTTCATAATTCTTAATTTTAAATGCATATCATTTTGAGATGGTAAAATAATGACATAGATACAGTGAATATAGCAGAGAGAAAGACATCTAGGTGGGAGTATAAGCTGCCTATACACACAAAGCATTTTCTCTGCTAATTAAACTCTTTCCTTTCTTGACTTTTCAGTTTTTAAGAACATAAATATGTGAAATGTGCTTTTGATACTTTTTATTTAAAAGATGTTGAGATTTATATAAATTGAACCTTTTATCACAAGTTGGAAAATATTAAGATTTTTTTTTCTAAAAGCTAATAATATAATAATCAGGATAAAGTAATAAGGATAATATTTAACAAACACATAATAATGGAACCTTTCAGAAGTTTGAAAGTATGGTTTATTGCTTGATAGAAGTGGTAGAAAATTTAGCACCTATGTTCTATACTCTACACATACCAGTCAGAAAGTCTGTTAAAAAGAATGCAACCAGGTTGTCTGTTCTCCAATTCTCTTTTTTGTTATTGGATTACCATCTCTCGAAATTAAAAAAAAAAAAAAAAGAGTGTGAAATTAAAACTAACCTGTCTCCTATTATTCTCTTGCATTATAACTCAATTATGACAGTGATAGGTGAGCACATAGGTACTGAAGTTTGAACTTCTGAACTTGAATGTTTCCTTAAATCTTAGAAGGAAGGGAAATGTTTTCTTTGTGTATTGATATGTATTTAAAAAGAAAGGGTGAACAGGAGGCAAGGCCAAGACGGTGAAAGAGTCAGACACTTTCCATGGTCCCTCTTAACGAAGACCTAAAAAAAACAAGTGAATTGATTATATGTGACAATCTAGGAGCCCGGAATATCAAAGACAAAGTTGAGGAGTTGGACTGAGTGGCAGGGGGAGGAAAAGACAGTTCAGAAGCAGTGAGGAAGTACCAGACCTGGCCCAGCCAGCATCCTGTATGCTGGATTGGCTGGCACATTCAGACTGAGACAAGCAATACCACTTTGGATAAGTTTTCCACGATGGGAGAAAAGAGCGGTGCAGAGTCTGCAGAAGACTCTGGGCCTGGGGAAGTGGCACTGGATCTGCAAAATTTAAGTACAAGCACCTAAGCTACTGCACAGGATCAAAATTACACTTTACTCTCTGGGAGGCACCTCTATTTCCCTCACCTGCCCCCTCCCTTGCTCTGCTCTGGTCCTGGTCAGGCAGTGTTCAGCAGTTGCCATGGCCACAGGCCATGGGCTGGAAGTGGGACACTTCAAGCTCATGCCATTCTCCCAGCTTTGTGGAGAGGACAAATAAACAAATAAGAAAAAAGAAACTGTGAGCTCTTCTAAGCTGGCAACTCAGAGCAGGCACTTCCCCTTTATCTAGGCACAGGCAGAAGGGGTCGATGGACTTCAAATGCCTTTCACCCCTTCCTAGACATGTGTGGCTCCATTCAACAGCATATGCCCTCATTAGCATAGAAGAACATGGTATACACCTGAAGCCTATTTTTAACTGCAACAGTTAAGGGGGAGTGGCAGATTTGTGATATTTGACACTGCCCTGCACATTTAGTAGAGTCCTCACCTACACACATCAGAGGCCTGAGGACTGGTGGCTCCACCCACTTTACCTAGCCACCCATGACATGGGTCCGAGAATAAGTAGTGCCTCTCAATTCTTACAGACAACAGCATTGAGTGCCCAAAATCTGGCTGTAAAACCCACCCATCAGTGCACACTAGGGGACAGGGACACACCCTCCACTTAGGCAGTCAGGGGCAGACATCAGGCCTCTACCTTGCTCAGCACATAACCCCTGCTTCAGCCAGATACCTGCACCTGACCCAATCACTCCTTCGTAGCCCTGCTTATCTAGGATTGTAGGTGAGAACCTGTACCACACACTCAGTGACCAACAACATGGACACCTGAGTCGAATTCCCATAAGAAATTTAAATGGACTCCTGGGCTTACATACGTAGTAGCAGCTCTAACCACCTGGTGACAGGAGACAAGAGCTCAAAGATTCCAGTAACCAAAGCAGCTCACGTGCCCAGCCTTTTTGGGCATGACAAAACAAAACAAGAAGCTAGGACACGGTCATCAAATACAATAAATAAATATAATAACTTTTTAATGACTCAGAGACAACGGTCCATATAAAATCACATGAAGAGGAAGGCCATGATGGCTCCAGCAAGGGACCAAAACAAAGAACAAGGAAACTTCCTGGAGGAAGAAAAGGTTTTGGAATTACTGGAGGTAGAATTCAAATGACTAATAAACAGAGCTTTTTGAATGTTAGGAAGGAGATCAGGCAAAACTCAGACCAAGCCACAGGACACACAGACAAAACAATAGAGGAATTTAGGAAACCTATACAAGAAGAAAAGGACAGAGGTAACAGGATGCTAGAATCCATGGAGAGACAGCAAATAGAAATCTAAAAGATTAACAATAAAATCTCAGAAATAGACAACTCAATAGAAAGTCATAGGAGCAGATCTGAGGCAATGGAAGTCAGAATTACAGACACTAAAAACAAAGCACTTGGCACCAACTTACCTGAGGAAAATTAGATTAAAGAATTAAAAAAATGAAGAAACCCTAAGAAATATGTGGGACCCTAAAAGAGGAATAATCTACAATTGGCCAGAGTAACAAAGTGGTGGTGGTGGGGGGGGGATAACAGAAAATAGAGAGAGAATTGTTGAAGATTTGTTGACAGAAAACTTCCCTGATATGGTGATAGGTAAGAAGATATCTATCCAAGAAACTCATCTAATCCCACAAAGGGTAGGTCCCAAAAGAAAGTCACCAAGACATATTTTAATCAAACTTGCCAAAATCAAATATAAAGAGAGAATTTGAAGAATGACTTGGGATAATCAAAAAGTCACCTACAAAGGAGAGTTGGTAAGACTAAGCTTGGACTACTCAGCAGAGACCATTCAGGCAAGAAGGCACTGGGATGGCATATATAGCCTTGAAGAAAAAAAAAAAAAAAAAACTGCCAGTCAAGAATTATATATCCAGCAAAACTGTCTCTCAAATATGAAGGTGAATTTAGGATATTTCCAGATAAACAGAAGTTTAGGGAATTTGTAAAAACCAAACCAAAATTACAAGAAATACTAAAGGGAGTCCTCCAGTTAGAGAATCAATAATGTCAGAGAACAGCCCAAGACTAGAACACAGGACAGAACAACCATATATTAACCCAGATAGGGAAGTCAAAAAACAAGTCAAAGCTAAAACACTGAAAAAAAGGAAACAGAGATGTCAATACGTAAAAGATGACAACATTAAAAAAAAAAAAAAGAGGGATGAAATAGTGTAGTCATAGAACTTTCATATGGACAGGAAGTTAAGATGATATCAAGAAATAAAAGGTTGGTTTAATCTTAGAAAAATGATGTAAATTTTAAGGTAACCACAAGGGAAACTAATAAACCAAATCAAAATAAAAAAGAAAAACATAAAGACTCAGCAAATAAAAAATCAACAAAAATGAAAATCATGCAAAGAAAATACATAAAGAAAAACAACTCAGCACAGAAAATTAAGTGGAACAAAGAAACTGTCAATAACATACAAAAAACACATCAAAATGACAGCACTAAACTTGTGCGCTGAATGTAAATGGACTAAGTGCACTAATAAAAAGACAGAGAGTGGTAGAATGGATTAAAAAACCATGATCTGTCTATATGTTGTCTACAAGAGACACACCTTAGACTCAAATACAAAAACAAACTATAAATTGAAGGATGGAAAAAAAAATACACCAAACAAACAACAATCAAAAAAGAGGAGTGGCAATATTAATGTCTGACAAAATAGACTTTTAAGTAAAATCTACCACAAAGAATAAGTAAACACTGTAGAATAAAGGGTCAATACACCAGGAGGGACATAATCATAATAAATATTTATGCACACAACAACAGGTCTCCAAAGTACATAAAATAAACTCTAACAGCATTGAAAACAGAAATAGTTCCACAATGGTAGTAGGAGACTTCAACACACCACTTTCAATGGTCAGAACATCTAGAAAGAAGCTCAATAAAGACACAGAAGATCTAAATGTCACAATCAATCAGCTTGGTCTTGTAGACATATACAGAACGCTTCACCCAAGGGCATCCGAATTGGTAAGGAAGAAGTTAAAGTATTGCTATTCGCAGTATTTTTTTGTTTTTGTTTTTGTTTTTTTTTTAGAGGAGGAATAAAGGAAACAGAGAGTAGAGAAACAATACAAAGAGTCATAAAGACCAAAACTTAATTCTTTGAAAAGATCAACAAAATTGATAAACCATTGGCCAAACTGACAAAAGAAAAACAGAAGAGGAAGCAAATAACATGAATAAGAAATGAGATAGTTAATGTCACAACAGACCCAACTGAAATAAAAAGGATAGTAACAGAACACAAAGACTAATTGTACTCTAACAAATTTTAAAAAATAAGAAGAAAGACAAAATTTGTAGAAAAACACTGCCCAGTTAAACTAACACAAACCGTGGTAGAAAAACTAAATAAACCCATAACAAAAGAAGTAACAACAAAGACAACAACAAAAATAAAGCCCTGGCCTGGAGAGCTTCACTAGAGAATTCTACCAAACTTTCAGAGAAGAATTAACACCAGTACCACTAAAGATATTTCAGAGCATAGAAAAGGAAGGACTAACCCTGATACAAAAGCCGGGCAAGAACACAACAAAAAAGAAAATTAGACCAATATCCCTCAGGAACATAGACACAAAAATCCTCAAAAATTTCTAACCAATAGAATTCAACAACATATCAAAAAATAATTCATCATGACCAAGTGGCATTCATACCAGATATGCAGGGATGGTTCAACATTAGAATAATCAATGTGATCTACCACATAAATAAAACAAAAGAACCACATGATCTTATCAATTGATGCAGAAGAGGCATTTGGTAAAGTCCAGCGCTTATTCCTGATAAAAACTCTCAGCAAAATAGGAGTAGAAGGAAAATTCCTCAACATAATAAGGGGCATTTATACAAAGCCAAGAGTGATCATCATTTTAAATGGGGAGAGTCTGAAAGCATTCCCCTTGAGAATGGAAACGAGACAAGAATGCCCTTTATCACCACCCTTATTCAGTTTTGTGCCCAAAGTCCTACCCAGGGTAATAAGGCAAGAAAAAGAAAAAAGGGCATCCGAATTGTTAAGGAAGAAGTTAAAGTATTGCTATTGGCAGATAATATGATCTTATACACGGAAAACCCCAAAGAATCCAAAAGAAAACTGGAACTAATAGATTTCAGCAAAGTATCAGGATACAAGATAAACATAAAAAAAATCATTTGGATTCCTCTACCCCAACAAAGAGAACTTCAAAAAGTAAATCACCAAATATATATCATTTATAATAGCCCCCAAGAAGATAAAGTACTTAAGAATAAATCTAACCAGAGATGTAAAAAACCTATACAAAGAAAACTACAAAACACTACCACAAGAAACAAAAAAGAACTAAATAGGTGGAAAAACATACCATGCTCGTGAATAGGAAGACTCAACATTGTGAAAATGCCAAAGTGATCTACAGATACAATTGCAATCTGATCCAAATTCTAACAGCCTTTTTTAACTTGATGGAGAAAGAAATTACCAAATTTACATGGAAACGGAAGAGACCTCGGATAAGTAAAGCATTACTAAAGAAGAACAACAAAGTGGGAGGACTCACACCACCTGATTTTAGAACCTACTATACCGATCGGATAGTCAAAACAGCCTGGTACTGGTACAACAACCAAAAGAACAAAATTGTCAATCCAGAAGTAAATTCATCCACCTATGAGCCGCTGATATTTGACAAAGTCCTATAGTCCATTAAATGGGGAAAAGACTGTCTCTTTAACAAATGGTGCTGGCATAACTGGATATCCCTCAGCAGAAAAATGAAACAAGACCTATACCTCAAACCATATACAAAAACTAATTCAAAATGGATCAAAGACCTAAATACAAAATCTAAAACAACAAAGATTATGGATGAAAAAATAGAGACAATGCTAAGAGCCTTAACATATGGCATAAACAGAAGACAAACCATAACAATGCGCAAACACCAGAAGAGAAACTAGATAACTGGGAGGTCCTAAAAATTAAACATTAATGCTACAGCTGCTAACCAAAAGGCTGAAGTTTGAATCCACCTGGAGCGCCTTGAAAACTCCATGGGGCAATTTACTCTGTCCTACAGGGTCGCTATGAGTTGGGATCGACTCAATGGCAACGGGTTTTTTGGGGCTGGTATGCTCCTGAAAAGGCTTTACCAAAAGTATAAGAAGAGAATCTACAGACTGGAAAAAAAATTTTGGCTATGACATATTCAATAAGTATCTAATCTCTAAAATCTAGAAGATACTGCAACATGTAAACAACACAACAAATAACCCAATTAAAAAATGGGCAAACGATTTGAACAGACATTTTACCAAAGAAGGCACCCAATCGGCTAACAGATACTTGAGGAAATGCTCAAGGTCATTAACCATTGTTGTTGCTATTGTTAGATGCCATCCAGTGTGTTCTGATTCATAGCGACCCTATGCGCAACACTGCTTGGTCCTGAGCTGTCCTCACAATTGTTGCTAAGCTTGAGCCCATTGTTGCAGCCACTCTGTGAATCCATCTCAGTGAGGGTCTTCCTCTTTTTCTACTACCTTCCACTTTACCAAGCTCTCCAGGGTCTGATCCCTCCGGATAACATGTCCAAAGTATGTGAGATGTAGTCTCCCCATCCCTGCTCCTAAGAAGCATTCTGGTTGTACTTCTTCCAAGACAGGTTTGTTTATTCTTTTGGCAGTCCATGGTATGCTCAATTTTCTTCACCAACACCACAATTCAAAGCGGTCAATTCTTCTTCAGTCTTCTTTATTCATTGTCCTGCTTTCACATGCATATGAGGAGATTGCAAACACCATGTTTTGAGTCAGGTGCACCTATTCCTCAAGGTGACAACTTTGCTTTTCAACACTTTAAAGAGGTCTTTTGCAGCAGACTTACCCAATGCAATACGTCTTTTGACTTCTTGACTGTTGTTTCCATGGGTGTTGATTGTGGATCCAAGTAAAATGAAATCCTTGACAACTTCAATCTTTTCTCCCTTCATCATGATGTTGCTTACTGGTCCAGTAGTGAGGATTTTTGTTTTCTTTAAATTGAGGTGTAATCTATACTGAAGGCTGTGGTCTTTGATTTTCATCAATAAGTTCTGCAATAAATTCTTTTCAGCAAGCAAGGTTGTGTCATCTGTATAAGTCAGGTTGTTAATGAGTCTTTCTCCAATGCTGACGCCCTGTTCTTCTTCATATAGTCCACCTTCTTGGATTATTTGCTCAGCCTACAGATTGAATAGGTATGGTGAAAGGATACAACCCTGACACACAATTTGCCTGACTTTAAGCCACTCAGTATCCCCTTGTTCTGTTTGAAGGACTGCCTCTTGATCCATGTACAGATTCCTCACGAGCACAATTAAGTGTCTCGGAATTCCCATTCTTTGCAATGTTATCCATAATTTGTTATGATCCACACAGTTGAATACCTTGGCATAGTCAATAAAACACAGGTAAACATCTTTCTGGTATTCTCTGTTTTCAGCCAGGATCCATCTGACATCAGTAATGATATTCCTGGTTCCAAGCCCTCTTCTAAATCTGGTTTCAATTTCTGGCAGTTCCCTGTAGATACACTGCTGCAGCTGCTTTTGAATTATCTTCAGCAAAATTTTGCTTGCATGTGATATTAATGATATTTTTCAATAATTTCTGCATTTGGTTGGATCATCTTTTTTTGGGACTAGGCATAAATATGGATCTCTTCCATTTGGGTGGCCAGGTAGCTGTCTTCCAAGTTTCTTGGCATAGACCAGTGAGAGCTTCCAGTGCTGCACCCACTTGTTCAAACATCTCATCTGGTATTCTGACAATTCCCAGAACTTTGCTTTTTGCCAATGCTTTTAGTACAGTTTGGACTTCTTCCTTCAGTACCATTGGTTCCCGATCATATGTTACCTCATGAAATGTTTGAAGGTCAACCAGTTCTTTTTGGTATAGTGACTCCGTGTATTCCTTCCATCTTCTTTTGATGCTTCCTGCGTCATTTAATATTTTCCTGTAGAATCCTTCAGTACTGCAACTTGAGGCTTGACTTTTTTCTTCAGCTCTTTCATCTTGAGGAATGCTGAGCGTGAACTTCCCTTTTGGTTTTCTGTCTCCAGGGCTTTGCACATGTCTTCATAATACTTTACTTTGTCTTCTCAAGCCACCCTTTGAAATCTTCTGTTCAGCCCTTTTATTCCATCATTTTTCCCTTTTGCTTTAGCTACTCAATGTTCAAGAACAAGTTTCAGAGTCTCTTCTGACATCCATTTTGGTCTTTTCTTTCTTGTCTTTTTAATGACCTCTTGATTTCTTTATGTATGATGTCCTTGATGTCATTCCACAACTTGTCTGGTCTTCCGTCATTGGTGTTCAATGCATAAAATCTATTCTTAAGTTGGTCTCTAAATTTAGGAAGAATATACTCAAGGTTGTACATTGCTTCTTGTGGACTTGTTCTAATTTGTTTCAGTTTCACCTTGAACTTGCATATGAGCAATTGATAGTCTATTCCACTGTCATCCCCCGATCTTTTCCTGACTGATGATATTGAGATTTTCCATCCTCTCTTTCCACAAATGTAGTCAATTTGATTCCTGTGTATTCCATCTGGTTAGGTCCATGTGTATAGCCACCTTTATGTTGGTGAAAAAAAGGTATTTGCAATGAAAAAGTCATTGGTCTTGCAAAATTCAGTTATGCAATCTCTGGCATTGTTTCTATCACCAAGGCCATATTTTTGAACTGTTGATCCTTCTTTGTTTCCAACTTTTGCATACCAGTCACCAGTAATTATCAGTGCACCCCATTTGCATGTTTGATCAATTTCAGACTGCAGAAGTTAGTAAAAATCTTCAATTTCTTCATCTTTGGCCTTAGTGGTTGATGCATAAATTTGAATAATAGTTTTATTAACTGGTCTTTCTTTGTAGGGGTATGGATATTATCCTATCACTGACAGCTTCGTACTTTAGGATAGATATTGAAATGTTCTTTCTGATGATGGATGCTATGTGATTCCTGTTCAAGATGTCATTCCCAGTGAGTAGACAGATTCAAAATGACCAGTACCAGTCCATTTCAGGTCACTAACACCTAGGATATTGATATTTATGCATTCTAGTTCATTTTTGATGATTTCTAATTTTCTTAAATTCATACTTCATGCATTACAGGTTCTGACTATTAATGGATATCTGCAGCCGTTTCTTATCATTTTGAGTTGTGCCACATCAGCAAATGAAGGTCCCAAAACTTGACTCCATCCACGGCATTAAGGTTGACTTTACTGTGAGGAGGCAGAATTTGGATTTCTCCAGTCATATTTTGAGTGCCTTCCAACCTGAGGGGCTCATTTCTGGCACTATATCAGACAGTGTTTTGCTGCTATTCATAAGGCCTTCACTGGCTAATTCTTTTCAGATTTAAACTGCCACATCCTTCTTCCTAGTCTGCCTTAGTCTGGAAGCTCAGGTGAAACCTCTCTGCCATGGGTGACCCTGCTGGTATTTGAATACTGGTGGTGGTATAGCTTCCAGTATCACAGCAACACACAAGCCCCCACAGTATGACAAACTGACAATGTGTGGGGGCGTTAATCATTAGAGAAATGCAAATCACAACTACAGTGACAGACCTTCTCACCCTAACAAGGCTAGCACTAATCCAGAAACCACAAAATAATAAATGTTGGAGAGGTTGTGGAGAGACTGAAACACTTTTGCACTGCTGGTGGGAATGTAAAATGGTACAACCACTTTGGATGTCAATTTGGCGCTTCCTTAAAAAGTTAGAAATAGAAGTACCATACTGTCCAACAATCCCACTCCTTGGACTATATCCCTGAGAAATTAGATCCTTCACACAAATAGATATATGCACACCCATGTTCATTGCAGCACTGTTCACAATAGCAAAAAGATGGAAACAATCTAGATGCTTATCAACAGAGAAACAAATAAACAAGTTTTGGTACATACACATAATGGAATACCAAGCAGTGATAAAGCAAAATGATGAATCCACAAAACATCTCACAACAGAGGAGGGCATTATGCTGAGTGAAATTAGATAGTCACAAAAAGCGAGTATTGTATAGACCACTATTATAAGAACTCAAGAAAAGGTTGAAACACAGAAGAAAACATTCTTTGATGGTTACAAGGGTGGTAAGGGAGGGAAAAGGGAACTCACTAACTAGATAGTAGACAACAATCATCTTAGGTGAATGGAAGGGCAATACACAATGCAGGGAAACTCAGCATAACTGGACTAAACCAAAAGCTAAGAAGTTTCCTGAATACAACCAGACACTTTGAGGGACAGAGTAGCAGGGGTGGGGGGCTTGGGAATCACGGTTTCAGAGGACATCTAGGTCAATTGGCCTAACAAAGTTTATTAAGAAAATGTTCTGTATCCTGCTTTGGTGAGTGGTGTCTGAGGCCTTAAAAGCTTATGAATGGCCATCTAAGGCGCATCAATTTGTCCCAAACCACTTGGAGCATAGATGAATGAAGAACACCAAAAGGCACAAGGAAAATATTAGCCCAAGAGACAAAAATGGCCACATAAACTAGAGACTCCATCGGCCTGAGACCAGAAGAACTAGATGGTTCTGACTGGGAACACAGCAGAGAGTCCTTGACTGAGCAGGAGAAAAGTGAGGAGCAGAACTCAAATTCATGGGAAAAGACTAGACTGAATAGTCTGACTGGAACTGGAGGAACACTCAGAACCACGGCCTGTGAAAGCTCTGATAACCTAGAACTAAAACCATTCCAAAGCCCCCTCTTCAGACAAAGTTTAGACTGGAGTCCCCAAAAATACCCATAGAAAACATAAAATAATACTGGTCAAGAGTGTGCCTCTTAGTTTGAGGAGATACAGGAGACCAAATGGGTGGTTCCTGTCTGGAGGCAGGATGAGAAGGCAGGAAGGGACAGAAGCTGGTTGAATGCACTTAGGAAAACTGGGGTGGAAAGGGGGAGTGTGCAGTTACATTTTAAGGATTGCAACTAATGTCACATAACAATACGTGTATAAATTTTTGTATGAGAAACTAACTTGAGCTGTAAACTTTCACCTATTGTATAATAAAAAAAAAGAAAAGAGTATAAGAATTTCTGAAGACAAATATTCAAAGATGTAAATTAATGTAAGCTAATAAAAACAAAGTTTTCCACCCTTCTCAAACCCAGGGTCTTAAAAAAGCACAGAAGTGTATCCATTGTTAGCCTCTTCACTATCCTTTGTGCTGGGTGGCCTTGACCTTCCTTGCTAGAATCACGGAAGAAGGACAGCAGTCAACATAGAAATCTGCCATTAAATCCTATACTAATAATCCATTTCTCAAATACCACCAATGTTAGAAAATGAACTTTGCAGTTTCCTAGCCAGGAAGTTTGCCCATATACTTTTGCAAATAATACTGACAGTGATATAACTAGAATCTGTTGACACTGATTTTTTAAATATTATTTTATTGTGTTTTCAGTGAAAGTTCACACAGAAAATTAGGTTTCCATTTAACAATTACTACAGAAATTTTTCAGAGACATGGGTTGTATTTTTGTCAATGTGCTAACATTCTCATTAATTCCATTCCATTATATTTTGCTTCCAGTAATCTGGTTTCCCTGACCCCTTACCCTTTCATCTTTGCTTCAGAGTAATTGTGATCATTTGGCCTCACATAGATGATTTTTTAAAGGTGTGCAGCTCTCACTGGTAATATTCCTTATTTTATGAGTCAATCTGTTATTGAGCGAAAATGTGACCTCAGGGGGTAGTTTTGGTTCAGGTTTTATGGAATACCTCAGCTTGATAGTCTTGGGGAGTACTCTTGTCTCAACCTGTCAAGTAAGTCTGTACTTTTTAAGAATTTGAGCTCTGATCCTCATTTTTCTGCCCTCTATCAAGATCTATCTATTGTGGCCCTGATAAGATCGATCCTTAAGGTTAGCTTGAGCACCATCTAGTTCTTCTGGTCTCAGAGTTGATGAGGCTGTGGTTCAGTAGACTGTTAGTCCTGTAGACCAGTTTCTCCACTGGGTCTTTAGTTTCTTTTTTTTTTTTTTTTTATCTTTTTCTCTGGACGAGAAACGACAGATCATTGTATCTTAGATGACTCTATTGGTACTGATTTTTATGGGATTAGTAAGACCTTCTTTTTCTTGCTTTGATTTTTTTTAATAAGTTCCCCTAACAAAATTTGTCTCATAGGTCTACATTTTCTACTTAATCTAGAGTGACATCAAGCTCCCAATTTCTACCTCTTTCCTTGTCACTACCTCTTCTTGTTATATCTGTTTCTTCATCAGCTGGTATTCAGCTGCTCTGTGATTTTTTCATTTTCCTTACACATGATTGTCATTTAGACAGACACTTGTTTTTTTTAAACTGTTTTTAAGCTTAAGCTTATGTCTGCTTATTTCAAGGAAATTATTAAATCTGCTTTTACTGTTTTTGTGCAGTGTGCTGGAGAACAAAAGGCAGTCACTAATCATTCAGCATTCCGATTTCTCACGATGAAAATTTAAAATAGAGGAATGGAAAGATTTGGGATAAGCATACTCCTTTTATGTCACCAAATTTGATGTAAGCACTATTAACATGAGTCTAAGTAGTCCCTGGAAACCCTGGTGGTGTTAGTGGTTAAGAACTATGGCTGCTAACCAAAAGTTTGGCTGTTCGGATCCACCAGGTGTTCCTTGGAAATGGTATGGGGCAGCTCTACTGTATCCTATAGGGTAGCTATGAGTCAGGATCGATTTGACGGCAATGGGTTAAGTAGTCCCTAGGGCTCAAATGGTTAAGTGCTGGACTATTAACTGAAAGGTTGGCAGTTCAAACCCACCCAGAGGTGTCTCAGAAGTAAGGCCTGGCTACCTGCTTCTGAAAGGTCACAACCTTGAAAACCCTGTAGAGCTGTTTTACCCTATGGGGCCCAATGACTTAGAATCAACTTGACTGGAACGACTAATAACAACACGGAGTGTTAGGTCCAGAACAACATAAGGCTAAGGTCCATAACCTAGTGAATGAGTTGAGTGCATTAAATGTAGTTGTGATAAAGGCTAAACCAAAAACCCACTGCTATCAAGTCAATTCCAACTGATAGTGAAGCTATAGGACAGGGTAGAGCTGGCCCATAGGGTTTCCAAGAGGGTAAATCTTTATGGGAGTAGACTGCCACATCTTTCTCCCTTGGAGCTGCTGGTGTGTGAACCACTAACCTTTCAGTTAGCAGCCAGGCACTTTAACTGCCACACCACTAGGGCTCCTTATATCATAGGCCGGATGTCATAAAACATTGTGGTTAACTTTGGTGACTTAATTATTTTCTCCTTCGATTTCTTTTTTAGGTACCATGTGTTTTCACTAATGGAAGGCATGCTAGTTAAAGGACCAATTCAGAATTTTTGTTATGATTTATGGATTTTGATACTGTGAAGGCACCAATGACTGCACATACATTTTTTCTAGTCTCCTTCTTCTTAGCCTTTTTATTATTTTTCATGATACTTTTGAAAGCATGGTGCAGTGGATTCTTCCTTACTGCAAAAGCAGTGCTTAACAGTCCAAATAAATAAAACTAAAGGAATTTGAATCTCAGGAAAATTATCACTATGTATTCTTCATTATAACAAAAGCAGAACTAACAGCTAAGAAACATAAACAGCTGCCCTATAATATTGCAGGCCTGCTCACAGCAGTGCATTCTACCTGCTGCATGTGGAAGCAATGATTGGGCACTAAGATTGAATGTGGGGCAAAAATAACTTACAGGAGTTGGAGTCTCTGGAAAAGTACCACTGCAATTCATTATTCCTTTTAGTAAAGCTGTTACTTACTGTTTAGAACCTTGAAAAGCAGTCCTGAAAGTATGCAGAGCAAAGACACAAAGCAGAGCAGGGAGCCAGTCACACCTCAAAACAGTGAAGGGCATCAGAGAGAACATGGCCACTAAGACTGAATGAAGACTAGGAATAGCTTAATATTAGGATGAGTACACTCTCCTGAGAACATAGTAAGTAGGAAACATAGTAGCGAGGAGGCATACCTCACAGAAACAAAGGCAAACCTGTCAAAAGTTTTTAAAAATTCGCACACTAAGGAGATATCATCTAACACAATGCTTATTCTACACAATAATGAGACTCCAACTCAAGGTTCTTGAGCTTCACACATTTCAAAAGACTCCCACCTTGAGGGTAAGGGTAAACATGTTAAAATCAGACTACTGCCTTCACAAAGAACTCCAGAGGCATAAAAAGTGGTTGGGATACAGCATGTCCTACCTGTCACCAATGTATTAAAAATGCGACTTCTAGAATAAAATTAATAAAATCAAATAAAGCCTGCTCTCTTCCCAGCATGAGATTTGGCAGAACTTTCTTCTTTATGCTTATTGTATTACCTACAAAATGGAATAAATAGTACTATTTGCTTCAAAAGGTTCTTAAAAGGAGCTGAAATCATGATTGCAAATGGCTTAGCACAGTTCCTTGCACAAGGAAAATAGTCAACTAAAATTTTCTCTTATTGGGAAATATTGTGCAGAGATATTGTACTCCCAAATTTAAAAAATTTTAATGTATATATGGGTTTTTAGAACAAAGTAATAAAATTACACTGTTAATGAAATTGTTACGCTTTTTAAATCAATTTATTTTATTTTCTAATTTTTATATTTTAAATGAAATTTTGAAGTCAGACCGAAAAAGAAAGCTATATTTTCTCAACAGCAATCTACTTTTTCTTAAGGTGAAACAACTAAAATGGAACCGTCATAAGGTACTTATATGTTAGGTCTGTAAAGGAAACTAGTGTTGTCCTACCTGATATGTAGACAAAGCTGTTGGATATTTATTGACCATTTGGTTTACACTGAGGGTAAAGCCCTACATGAAGATTTCAAAATATGCCAATGATTTTAGTTTTGAAATTCAGAGACGTCTGGTAGATTGAAGAACCTGATAGAAATAAAAATCTAATTGTTGACCATGTGAGACAGTAGTGTTTGGAGCTGATGCAATCGGCTGGCAAAACTGATTGTACTCATCTTTTCTCAAGCCCAGGTTCCCTGACTTCATCTTGTAGCTTAAAATCAGCAAAATGGGAGTATTTACACCATGGAAATTGAAAATGCTACAAATTAATCAGTCTCTCTCCCTCAGCTGGGTGTTAAACATTTACAGCACAATATTGAATGTTTCAATTATGATCCAGCTAGGAAATTTGAATCATCCTAAATATTTTAGAGAGAATTAAATACAGGGATTGGATACATAGGTGACGAACAAGCTGAAATTTAGAATTGGGGATGGTGGGACAGACAAGAGATTAATAATAGCAGAAAGTTCCTGTCACCGTTAGGGGTGAAGGGGCACAGGGAAGAGGAGGTAGGTATTACCTGTACCCCAGCACAAGGATCACTTGATGGGGATAAATTGTCAAAAGAGGCTTCTTGGAAGAAGCTGGAACCACCAAAGGAGCAGCTTTTCATCAGGTGTTGAAAACACATTAAGAGAGACAGTCACTGCTTGGTGTGATGACACCTAAGGCAAAGAGAGAAAAAATACTTGACTTCTCTCTTTCTTCTGCCTTACATTTCCGGGTGAATGCTTTTGTTTGGCTGAATCCAGCTTAAAGCTTTTATGTATCCATAAACCCAGTCTTGCAGGTGTCAGAGAACTCCATTCCTCTGCCCCACTACAGAGAAGACTAAGAGTAGAGTGAGAAATAATAGAGTTTTTCACCCAGAGTTATAGCGCCCAGCAATGGTGGACTAATTTAAAAGCAAACAATGAGTGGAAGAGCTGATGGATTTATGGTTGCAAATAAGATACTTTTATTTATTGTGGAGAATGTTTACATGGATACATATTTTTGGAGCACATTATTTGGTCAGTATGAAAAAATAGGGACACAAATTAGAGGAATGACATTAATAAAACTTGTTTGTTCCAAAGATTGGTAAGGTCTTTATAGACCCAGGTTACACTGGGAGGTTCAGAAACTGAGTCGAAATAATGTGAATATAATGATGAATTTTTTCTTAACTAACGGAAATTTTGACACGGTTAGGTTTTAAAATTTCATAGTCCTGGGAATCATAACTTTATAAAAGATTTGAAATTTATCACTGCAAGGAAGTTATGTCTATGTAGTTGATGAGTTATTTTTATAAGGTGAGCTAATAGAAAAAATATGAGGAGACCTGATGGCACGGTGGTTAAAGCATTTGGCCACTTACTGAAAGGCTGATGATTCAAAGCTACCAGCTGCTCTACAGAAGAAAGATGTGGCAGTCTGCTTCTGTAGAGATTTACAGCCTTGGAAATCCTATAGGACAGTTGTACACTGTCCTATAGGGTCACTATGAGTCGGAGGCGACTCGATGGCAAATCGAGTTTGGCTTTAATATAACATAGGCTATAAGTTTAAGTAGTAATTTTACATGAAGTCTGAGAGTACATCTTATACCGTAATTTATGTTCTTGTGGTAAGAGCTAAGATATTATATGTTATTTGCTATATATTCTAAAATTTAAAAATAATTCTAACTTTAAAAGAAAATCAAAGAGGAGGTGTGGTGTGTTATTTGTTAGGACAATACGAGCCAGATGGCTGAGACTAAACATTTACCCTTGGGTGTTCAATGTTATATCAAGGAACAGAAAAGCAAGGAGCCGTGTCTCTCACAGAGAAAGCAAGGTTGAATACATCCAGAAAAGAGGAGGATCAGTGTACTTAAGGGAGCTCTTATTGCACATTTGTGCTGAAAGCTGCATTAAAAACTTCAAGGTTAAATTAAACCCTTAGTTGAAAAGAAAAAAAAAAAGATACATGACAAACCTGAAAACAGAAATGGACAGAAATATTGCAGGTGACCAGAACAAATCTATTTCAAGAAATGGTTTAGTTCACTTCTTTGAGGAAACAAATTGGAGTCAGTTGTAAATCACCACAAAGATGGTACTAAGGCCATGTTATGATGCTAGTGGACTTCAAGAGTGGGGCAAAGGGCAACTAACTGGAAGGTTGATGGTTCAGGTCCTCTCAGTGGTACCTCAGAAGATAGATTTGGCAATAAACTTAAAAAAGAAAAAAAAAAAACAGGAAGAAAAATTCAGCCATTGGAAACTGTACGGAAAACACTTCTACTCTGACACACAGAGTGTCATCGTGAGTCGGAATCAACTTGAGGGCATTTTTTTTTTTTCTGTTTTTGATGATGGTAGTAGAACCCACTGCCTAAAGTTTTGCCTTGATATTGCTGAATCGACAATCATCCATGGCATTCTTCAGTTTATTTGGTTTCATATGGAAATATGCAATAAGCATATTGTCTGAACTAGTTCCACTTTAAACCCAAAATCCAGTTACTCTGCCTTCGAGTCGATTCTGACTCACAGTGACCCGGCAGGACAGAGTAGAACTGTCCCATAGGGTTTTCAAGGTTGTAAAGCTTCACGGAAGCAGAGTGCCATATCTCTCTCCCACCTAATGGCTGGTGGGTTTGAACTGCCAATCTTTCTGCTTAACCATGTCACCACCAGGGCTCCTCAGCTCTATGTTAGAAGTTATTATTTAAGTTCAATAAATGATTTTTTTTCCTATTGTTTTCCTTTTGGTAAAAAAAATGGGGTTTCTCTTCCTGTGTTTTTAACGACATAAATGTAAATGTTCAGGTTTTCAGAAAAATTATTTCCGTGCAAACAGGCTTACATTATTTCATTGTTTTGGCTTTGTCACTCATCAAAATGCCAAGAATAATTGACTCCTTCTTCCCTGAGTTCCGTTGCTATCTCAGCAGCCCTGTTTGAAATATCCAGGACCCTTTCCCACAATGAAATGCATAGAAGGGTACAGATTTAATGCCTATTTTTATTTTATATTTCCAAGTTATTTGATACTTATATCAAAAGAAATATAAAATAAAATGTTTATTAGAATTTTTAAGTAAATGACATTTCCGTTAGGAAGCATTTTCTTTATGTAAGGAGGAGATGTATTAGTTATAATATACATCATCCACCAAGGGCATTGCTAGATGAAGGTTTTTTTTTTTAAATTAGGTGTCATCATCTTCATAAAGACATTTCCCAATCTGAAGGCAGTAGTGAGACCTGATGTGGTAAAACACAAAGAAAGGTTTGGCAAGTTTGTTTGTTTTTCTTGTTAAATTTACAGAGATGCAGGTAAACTGAGGTCTCAACTCTAGAAAGGGTGAAAGCTGGGGATAGGAGGTAGATTTAGGTAGATTTATGTGCAGGGTGAAGAGCCTATAACAGTGAATGCTGTGGTATGCTACCGTATCACTGCTTTAGAACTTAGAAACTCATTTCTTTACCTGCCGTAAGTTCTGGCTGCTGAGTTCTTCCTTAGTTACCGTTCCCTGCTAAAATGACATCCTTACTTAAGGCTACACTCCTCTGGGTGTAGCCACATAAAAGGACTGCTTGAACTGGAATACCAAATATCTTCCTCCTTGTTTCAATTCAGGATAACTCCAAGGAGCCATCTCAACTCCAGAGTTCCCCTGGAAGTTTAAATCAGCTGAGATAACTGTTGAAACTCAGGTGCAGTTCAATTCCTCTCTTTGCTCAGTCTCTTCTCTTCTTCACAGATGTTGATCCAGAAAGCACTCCCCAGAACACATCCTGGATGCTAGTCTCCAAAACAAAGTCTGTTCCCCAGAAAATCCAACCTAAGTGAGCCCAGGAAGAAAAAGAGAGAGCAACCCATGACAGAGCAGCCAAAGACAAAGGTTAGGCTTAAAAAGACCTCTTGGTTTGGGTTTTGTTTTAAATAATTTGCTTTTAGCTATTAATTCATCCCTACTTCCCCCCCCCCAAAAAAATCATTAATAAAATAATGGTTTTTGAGTGAAATTCTTTACTTTGTAAAATGCTGAGAATTCTGATTCCATTATCGTCTGAAAAGAGAAACATCTTTCCAAAACAAATGACAGTCATATGCAGGTTAAATATATTTCACAAACTATTAACAGAATCCAGCATCACGCCTTAGCCCATTGTTCTGATGGAGCATGACATTAAATAATCCGGTAAATATATTTGAAAAACAAATTCAAAAATGCATTCATTAATCTAATTCAGTGACTGTTAGGAGAGAGAAAATGAGAAATACTTGTTTTTGAGAGATTATAATCTAAGAGGGAGATAAATTTTATGCCCAAATAATGCAAGGTAGAAAACTGGTAAAAATATTAAAAAGAACACAAAAAAACAACATTAAGGTCAGAGGAAAGCATGATTATCTCTTGTTTGGAAGATCAGAAGATTTCTGGTTTCAAGGATTAATATATGAAAGTGATACTAAATTAGGTTAGAGTGAGAGATTTCTGAATGTCTGAGTGCCAGGCTAAAATGTTCAATTTAAATTTAAAACTAACTAGGAAGAATATTCTGACACATAGCAACCCTATACAACAGAGTAGAACTGCCTCATAGGTTTCTAAGGTAGGCAGACAAACTCTTACCCACTGCACCACTCGGAGTTGAAATGCACTCGACAGCAACTGGTTTAATTTTTTTTTTTTTAATCAAGAGTATTTTTTATGAGAGTCAGTGGTGGAAGATGCTGCAGAAGGAAAAAGGATTGGTTGTTAAGTTGGTCATAGGAGCCGATTCAAAGGTAATTATTCGGAGACATTAGGAAGTGCAGAAGATGTACTTCTCACCCTGCCAGTGGGAGACATGAGAGAACAGCTGCTAGAAACCCAAGCGAAACAGCACCTTCTTCTTAATTTCTGAAGATATCTTGCCCTTCTTTTCACTATATTCATAGAAGACTGTTTTGCTGCTACCTATAAGGTCGCTATGCATCAGTGCTGGAAGATGAGCCCCTGAGGTTTAAAGGTACCAAAAAGCTGCCTCATTAAAGTAAAGTCAACATTAATGATGTGGATGGAGTCAAGCTTTCAGGATCTTCATTTGCTGATGTGGCACCACTCAAAGTGAAAAGAAATTTACTGGGCTGAGGGCTGGAGACCATGGTCTCAGGGAGCATCTAGCTCAACTGGCATAACATAGTTAATAAAGAAAATGTTTTACATTCTACTTTGATGAGTAGTGTCCGGGGTCTTAAAAGCTTGTGAGTAGCTATCTAAGATTCTCCACTGGTCTCAACCAGTCTGGAGCAACAGAGAATGAAGAAAACCAAAGACTCAAGGGAAAGATTAGTCCAAAGGACTAATGCTTCACAAGTATCTCAGCCTCCACCAGACTGAGCCCAGCACAACTAGATGTTGCCCAGCTACCATCATCAACTGTTCTGACAGGGAACACAATAGAGGATCCCATACAGAGCTGGAGAAAAATGTACAATGAAATTCTATCTCACAGCAAAAGACCAAACTTACTGGTCTGACAGTGATGGAGAAAACCACGAGAGTATGGCCCCAGACTCCCTTTTAACCCAGTACTGAATTCATTCCTGAGGTTCACCCATCAGCCAAATCTTAGACAGGCCCCTAAAACAAAACGAGACTAAGTGGGCACACCAGACCAGGAGCAAGGATTAGAAGGCAGGAGGGGACAGGAAAGCTGGTAATAGGGGACCTTTAAGGTCCAGCACAGGAGAGTGTTCACATGTCGTAGGGGTGGCAACCAATGTCACAAAACAGTATGTATATTAATTGCTTAATCTGAAACTAATTTGTTCTGTAAATCCTCATCTAAAGCACAATTAAAAAAACTAAAAAAAAAAGTGAGAAAAAACAGCTACAAACAACCATTACTAATCAGAATGTAGGCTATATGAAGTATGAATCAAGGAAAATTAGAAGTTGTTAAAAGTGAAATGGAACATTCGAAGCTTGATATCTCAGGCATTAGTGAGCCGAAATGGGCTGGTATTAGCCGTTTTCAATCAGACAGTTATATGTTTTACTATGCCAAAAATGATAAATTGAAGAACAGAATCACATTCCTTGTCAAAACGAACATTTCAAGAACTGTTATGAAGTAAAAGACCGTCAGTGTTAGGATAATATCCATACATCTTAAAGGAAGACCAGTTAATATGACTGTTATACAAATTTACACACTGACCACTATTGCCAAAGATGAAGATATTGAAGATTTTTACCAACTTCTGCAGCCTGAAATTAATCAAACATGCAATGAAGAAGCATTGATAGTTACTGTTGATAGGAATTGAAAAGTTGGAAACAAAGAAGGATCAGTAGTTTAAAAAATGGCTTCAGAGATAGAAACATCATAAAAGATCACATGATAGAATTTTTCTGAAGCAAAATACTTCTTCATTGCAAATACATTTTCAGCAACATAAATGGCAACTATACACATGGTCCTCACTAGATGGAATACACAGGAATCAAACTGAATACATCTGTCTAAAGAGATAATGGAGAAGCTCAATATTATCAGTTAGAACAAGGCCATAGGCCTACTGTGAAACAAACCATCGATTGTTCATAGGCAAGTTGAAGATGAGATGGAAAAAAACTAAACCATATCCATGAAAGCCAAAGTGAAACCTTGAGTATATCCCACCTGACTTTAGAGATCATTTCCAGAATTTATTTGATGCATTGAACACTAATGACCAGATACTAGGTGAATTGTAGAAGGACATCATACATGAAGAAAACAAAACATCATTCCAAAGAATGGAAAGAAAGAAAAGACAAAAGTGGATGTTAGAAGAGACTTTGAAACTTGCTCTTGAATGCAGAGTAGTTAAAGCAAATGAAAGAAATGATCACGTAAAAGAGCAGAACAGAAGATTTCAAAGGGTGACTCGAGAAGACAAAGAATATTATACTGAAATGTGTAAAGACATGGAGTTATAAAACCAAAAAAAGAACAACACGCTTGGCATTTCTCAAGCTGAAAGAACAGAAGAAAAAAATTAGCCTCAAGTTGCAGTATTGGAGGATTCTATGTGCAAAATATTGAACCACTGAGAAAGCACCAAATGAAGACGGAAGGAATAAACAAAGTTACTGCACCAAAAAGAATTGTTCGGTATTCCAGCATTTCAGGAAACAGCATATGAGCAAGAACAGATGGTGCTGAAGAAGTCCAAGCTGCACTGAAGGCATTGGCCAAAAACAAGGCACCGGGAATTGTAGGAATACCAATTGAGATGTTTCAAGAAATGAATGCAATGCTGGGAGTAGTCACTCTTCTATGCTAAGAAATTTGGAAGACAAATACCTACTCAAATGCCTGGAAGAGATTCATGCCCATTCCAAAAAAATGTGATCCAACAGAATGCTGAAACTATTGAAAAATATCATTAATATCACAGGCAAGCAAAATTCAAAAGATAATTGAAAAGCAGCTACAGCCACACACCAACAAGATATTGCCAGAAATTCAAGTCGAATTCAGAGGAGGATGTGAAATGAGACATATTATTGCTGATCAGATTGATCTTGGTTGAAAGCAGAGAATACCAGAAAGGCACTTACCTGTTCGTCATTCACTATGGAAAAGCATTTTAGATTGTGTGGACCACAACAAATTATGGATAGCATTTAGAAGAATGGAAATTCCAGAACACTTAATTGTGCTCACGTGGAACCCGTACATAGACCAAGAGGCAGTAGTTCAAACAGAGCAAGGGGCTACTGTGTGATTTAAAATCAGAAAAGGTGTGCATCAGGGTTGTATTTTTCCCAATACTTATTCAATCGGTACGCTAAGCAAATAACCCAAAAAGATGGACTATATGAAGAAGAACACTGCATCAGGATTGGAGGAAGGCTAATTAATAACCTGTCATATGCAAATGACACAACTTTGCTTGCTAAAAATGGAGACAACTAGAAGCATTTACTGATGAACATCAAAGACTACAGCCTTCAATATGGATTACACCACAGCATACAGAAGGCAAAAATCTTCACAACTGGACCAAGAAGCAACATGATAATAAAAGGAGAAAATACTGAAGTTTTCAAGGATTTCATTTTACTTAGATCCACAGTCAATACCCATGAAAGAACAGACAAGAAAACAAACAATGTATTCCATTAGGCAATTGCTGCCAAAGACCTCTTGAAAGTGTTAATAAGCAAAGAAGTCACTTTGAGAACTAAAGTGCCCCTGATCCAATATGTGGTATTTTCAATCATCTCATATTCATGTGAAAGCTGAACAACGAATAAGGAAGGTAGAAGAAGAATCGACGCATCTGAATTATGATGTTGGCAAAGAATATCGACTATACCGTGGGCTTCCAGAGGAATGAACAAGTCTGTTGTGGAAGAAGTATAGCCAGAATGTTCCTTAGAAAAGAGGATGATGAGATTTAGTCTCACATAGTCTGTACATTTTATCAGGAAGCACCAGTCCCTGGAGAAGGACATCATGCTTGGGACAGTACAGGGTCAGTGAAAAAAAACCTGACTTCCTATGTGATGGATTGACACAGTATCTGCAACAATGGGCGCAAATATAGCAACAATTGTGAGGTTGGTGCGGAATAGGGCAGCATTTCATTCTGTTGTATACAGTTACTATGAGTCCAAAGCAACTCGAGGACACCTAACAACAAGAATATAGAGGCTTGTGTCTCGGGCACCAGTGAATAGTAACTAGTTAGCAGTAGTATGGGAAATTACTGCTGATATACTCTCTGGTGGGCCTAGGAAAGCAGGAAAAAAATACTTAGCCATTCCCAGTTCCTATATTCCTACCGACCACCTTCTAAAGAGGTGGAGAAAATTTGTCTGAATATACATATGTTAAAGGATATTAAGAGTGGTCTTAAAGAGAGTTTTTTTTTTTCACAATTTAACTTTTCTCCCCTATTCCCAACTCTCCAAATACTTTCTTTCTTATCTTTATGTAAAAGTAAAATTATGTTCATTTACATAAAATGTAATACTTAATTACCTGGCAATAAATGTAATCTGTGTTGTATTACCATGGCTACACACTTAATGGTAATATTTTAATACTATACTAATGTACAAATTCATCTTTCATTTAATTTCATAGTTACATATACAGCTGTTTGCCCATGCTCATACACACAATACACGTTATTTCCAAATTAAGAGAAAATACAGGAACTTAAATTACCCTAATTAAAAATAAAAAAGTAGTAACGGATAGAACATTTCAAGAACCAGTAAGCATTATAACTGATGTACTAAAAATATAAGAAATGGATTAAAACATACATATTCTAGTCTTTGAAATTCTTCTCAAGACACTGACCCAGGAACCCATCTCAAGCACCACTGAAGGCCTCTATTCTGAAATTAAGAACAGTAGTGGCTTAACAGCTCACAATAATGCCGCACTGGAACAAGGCAATTAACCACTGCATCCAATGAAAACTGCCTTGGGAATTTAGGTAGGTAAAGTGTAATTAACTAAATTAGAAGTAATGAAAATGCTACACTTAAACAGTGGTAAGATTGTATAGGGACTTGATATACTATAGTGGTTTGTAGCCCATTTGAACTCCAACGTACAATTAAAAGACATTTCCTCCAAAAAGATCAAGGGATTTTTATCAGAGAAAATTGCTGCTGCTTGCCAGTTCTTTCCTAATGAGCTTTACAAAGCCTATATTGTACATGTGCCAATTGGCCTCATTTTGTCTTCAGGCAGGTGGTTGATGCCATGCTCATGTCATTCCTCTGTGGATGATAACAGTGTTGCAGTGGAAAGTTGCATTGTCTTTTCAAATCAGTCCCAGATCCAAACTTTGCTGCCAGTGAATCTCCAGTAGGACCAAAGCAAACGGCACGCAGGAATGAGTTAGACAGTGAAAGACATGGTATTAAATTAACCCTATCCCTTATAATTCTAAGATTTACCAAAATGAACTTTTGTCTAATTATACTTGAAATTAATAATTGTAAAATTATTATATTTGAATTATGGACTTTACATTTAATTTTTAAAAATAAAACTGCTATTAAAACATGCATCTGATTATAAATTTGCCATATTACAAAAATTGGACTAAAAATTTTACTATATTTATAGATTTTAATTGAGGGTAATCTCACTTAAGTCTTTATCCATTAGGTAAAGTGTTAAAAAAGCAGATCATGAATCATTATAGGCAGAGGCATTTAATTCACCTCCATCATCCTCTCCCCCCAATATTATTAAAAACATGTAATAAAGACTGAGCTTAGGCAAATGAATGGTGCATGAATTTCAAGAAATTTTCCATAATTTCCATTTTGCATTGCAACTGTACTAACACATTCAACCAGGGTATGTTCCTATGGAAGTCCCTAGGTGGTGCAAATGGTTTGTGCTTGACTGCTTAACTACAGGTTTGCAGTTCAAATTGATTCAATGATACTGCAGAAGAAAAGACCTGGCAATCCGCTTTCCTTAAAAATATAGCCTAGAAAATCCTATGGAACTATTCTACTGTGCATGGAGTCGTCATGAGTCCGAATCGAATCCATGGCAAGTAACAACAACAACAATAAATATTCCTATGGATATTGTCTTGCAAGACAAACTGAACAGAAGGCAGTAAGAACTTAACTGAACGAATTTTAGTAGCTCTGTCTGTTCTTTCCTTAACTAAAAAAATTGATAGGATTGTTATTGCTTAGAATATATGAATGCCTATATGAAAAATAAAGCACACACACACAAAATCCCAAATATATTATTTCATCCACAAATATATTATTTCGTTATAAAGCATTTTTTAATTTACTGTCCTTCCATAAAACTCCATGATACTTCAATTGTGTCAGAAATTATACAGCCCCCAAAACATCACCTATGCCTGTATATGATAAACTTTGCCTTCGGGGAACACATTAACTCACTCCTAATCACTTACTGTTGTTTGAAACTATCCATGTTGTTGTCACTGCTAATGTCTTTGTCTATCTCCTCTCAATTAGATATAAAACACTGAGATCAGAGACCTTATTTCATGCACTGCTATATTGTCTTGGAGACTTGGTGGCACAGTGGTATAGAGCTATGGTTGCTAACCAAAAGGTCTACAGTTCAAGTCCACCAGCCGCTCACTGAACACTCTATAAGGCAGTTCTACTCTGTCCTATAGAGTCAGGATCGACTCCATGACAACAGGTACAGTTTTTGTGGTTTATGTTGACACTGCCTTAATAGTGCCTGGGATGTAATACCTGACACTTAGTCATATTAATTAAAGAAATAAGTGAATAAATATATAATGGGGTTGTGCAGTGTTTAAAATATTTAGTGTTATTTTTGACATTGAATTTCAATTCGGTGCACAAGAGGGCTGCTGCTATCATTCAAAATTATTTTCTAACTTGTTAAAGATTAAGTGATCAATTCATCTTATATTTTCTAATTACTTTTTAGTTTCATTCTTTCATTTGAACATATTGATGTAGTAATTAGAATTTCCGAAATCATTATTATGTAACATGTTTTTACATGGTTAGTTTTTGTAAAAAGATTACTAACAGAAATAACACAATATTAATCAAATGTTAAAACTTAAAATGAACAGATTCAAGGGTAGATTTCATAGAATTATTTTAAAGTTCTTAATTTTTTGATAGAAAAGTAAAATTTAAAATTGTATATTTATAACTAAGAGTTATTATGACTTATCCTGAGGGACTAAATTACTTGGCTGACGTGGGGACCATGGTCTCGGGAAACATCTAGCTCAATTGGCATAACACAGTTTATAAAGAAAAAGTTCTACATTCTTCTTTGGTGAGTACCGTCTGGGGTCTTAAAAACTTGTCAGCAGCCATCTAAGGTGCTCCACTAGTCTGACCCCATCAGGAGCAAGGTAGAATAAAGAAAACTAAAGACACAAGGAAAAAATTAGTCCAAAGGGCTAATGGACCACATCTACCACAGCCTCCACCAGACTGCCCAGCTACCACCACTGACTCCTCTGACAGAGATCAGAATAGAGGGTCCCAGTCAGAGCTGCAGAAAAATGTAGAACAGAATTCTAACTCACAAAAAAAAAAAAAAAATCCCACTTACTGGCCTGATAGAGACTGGAAAAACCCTGAGAATATGGCACCTGGACACTCTTTTAGCTCAGTACTGAAATCACTCTTGAGGTTCACCCTTCAGCCAAAGATTAGGCAGACCCATAAAACGAAACAAGACTAAAGGGGCATACAAGCCCAGGGGCAAGGACTAGAAGGCAAGAGGGGACAGGAAACCTGGTAATCGGGAATCCAAGGTCAAGAAGGGGCAGTGTTGACATGTCATTGTGTTGGCAACCAATGTCATAAAACAATATGTGTACTGTTTAATAAGAAGCTAGTTTCTTCTGTAAACCTTCATCTAAAGCACAATAAAAAAAAAAAAGAATTATTGGGAGTTAAATATCAGATTGGTACAATTTAAAGCATTTTGTATATTTGTGAAATTTAAAATGTATCAGGAAAATCTTTCGGAGAAAGCTTGTCTTTACCTGCAAAGAACTGAAGAGGAGATGTCAGTAGACTTCTTATCTGTAAGAGTGAAAGACAGGAAAGGATACAAATATTTATGAAAGCTTTGTGAAAACAGACTGTGACCTTAGAGTTTTGTATCTGACTATTTTTTTTTTGAGAAGAAAAAAAAAGATGATTTTTGATCAGCAAAATTTTCATAAAATGTTACCTGTAATATTGTCTCAAAACCAAAAACCAAACCCATTGCAGTTGAGTTGATTCCGACTCATAGCAATTCTATAGGACAGAGTAGAACCGCCCCATAGGGTTTCCAAGAAGGGCCTGGAAGATTCAAACTGCTGACCTTTGGCTAGTAGCAGTAGCTCTTAATCACTACACCAGGAGGGTTTCCATTTTCTCAAAAGGATTAATATATTTAATCATTGAAATACTTAAGTGAATAAAATTGATTTTAGTTTTAAATAAATGCTGTTAATTTAATTGTACACCTAAACCACATATCCAACAAAACAAAACAAAACAAACAAAAAACTGAATACAAGAAACATTGATTAATGTAATACCAAAGCGATTGAGGAATAAAAATTAAATCAACCTCTTGGACTTACTAAATGCTGAGCAATACATAAGTACCAGAAACCAAAGCACTAGGGGCTGGAGTTGATTTGTCCCTCCAAAATATAACACATGGACACATAAATTCCAGCTGTTTTGGTCTTGCAATGCTATGTTTTTTGAAAACACATCAGTGCTTACCAAAGTGTATTCCACTTAATAATACTTTTGGAGCTGTGCAACTTACATCTGGAAAATTAAAGGAAAGATGGATCCTCTAAATTAACTAGGACTAGGACTAAAATCTACTGCAAGCATTCTGAGAAAAATAAAGAGCCATAATTTTATTCTGGCCCATTTGACCACCTACGTATTGTCACTCTGTAGTTCAAGGCCTATCAGAGAGATTTGCTGTATAAAAGAGTCTACTTGTGATACAGTTGTTTTTATGCACTAATATACATCTCTCTGCAATTTCTACCTTCATTACCATGTTAAGAAAACAAAGGAAATAAATAAATTTCTTTTGAAATAATCTGATCCAGTAATAACAACTGTCTAGCGATGACGATCAAAACATGAACTATGATCATAGAAAATATTTTGTTTCAGAGGTGATCAAGGAAGAAGCTATCATTTTGGGGGAAATTTTTTATGAATACTGCTAGAAGTTTTAGAAAAATTAATATGGTTAATTAGGCAAGTACCTAACAGCTGTTTCTTTTTGGTTTCAAACATATGTAAGCAAACATAACCTAAATCTTAAAATAATAATTTGATCACATTGAAAGCATCCAAACTAAGTAGGATATAAACATGCAGTACACAGTGCCTCTATGAAATCACACACATGGAAAACCACCTAGTTTAAAAAAATATTTTGGAAAATAAAATCTTTGTAAAAATTGGTAGGCATAATTCATCTTTTTTTAATGTTCATAGAAAAATTTAGATGTCATGAAAAGCATAAGGAGTCAAATTTTAAGGAATATTTTTAAAAGCAATTTAATTCTGTGCCTGACGTTTATAACACATTGTCAATTTCCATTTTTTTTCTAGCACAGTGTCTAGCACATAATAAGCTCTCAATAAATACTTGTTTGGATATAATTTTAAAATACCAAACTATGGATTTAAGATTTGCAAATAAGTATAGAATATTATAGTTTTCTATATCATTACTTTACTTGGGCAACAAAGCAAGAAGTTACAATGGTCTGTTCTTATTAAAAAAATACAGACTTTGAAAAACATGGAACTCTTCATAATTTGTATGATTTGGGTACATATTTTTATCTCTAAAACTCCTACTACCTGTAAATACAAAAAAGCATTTAAAAATTATTCATACCTTTAAACACTCAGAACATGGAGCCCTAATGCATTATTAAGAAAATAAATGGTGCTTCTTTGGTGTTTTTGACCTAACTTTAAGATCACATTACTCTACTCATGTCTAAAACATAGTTTTCATTCAGCATGCATTAATAGTAAAAGTTTTACAGTCATAAAAAAAAGAACACCTCAGTTTTCTCAGGACAAAAAAAAAGAAAAGAATCATTTATATTAGGTGTCCTTTTATTCTAAAAGCAATAAATTTTATGTAAAAAATGGAGTTTATAGAATTTTAGATTATTGAAAAGGTACTGAGTTAATCACTCTGAAAATAATCAGGATAATTTCCAAGGATGACGCATTAATGGACATTTGATACAACCTCCATCATAGATTAAACTAAAATACTGTGCATTTGTTTATTTACTACATTCATTGTTACACACATCTATATTCCTTAATACGTATTTGAACTTTAAAAAAAATCTTTTATATTGTTTTACACAATGTTATTATATATCTAAAGAAGAAATGCTCAGAAAAGACAATGAAAAGGTCAGATTATGAATTTTATGAAAAGAAGTAAAATTACAAAACTGGTATTTAGCTGGGCAGCTTTTACAGAGTGGATTGGAAGATAGAGATTGGTTTCATACAATATAATACAGAAGTTATAATACTGTTGATATGGTTGTTGACACAAAGATCTGGCACGAAAAGGATAATATGGGAAATATTAAGGTAAAGAATTGGCAAGTCTTGTAACTCAAAACTGAGAAATAAATTTGAGATGATAGCTCAGGTTTTATGTGATGGGAATTGTGACTATAATAATGCAAATTACAAAGACATTGACAATGGGATATCATTTCAATGGGAAGGTGATAGACTTGTTTTAGACATTAATTGGATATTAATTTTGAGCTTAAAACTTTCATATGGACATATATGATGTTTTGTTGTTCTTACTTTTTAAATATGGGGCATAATAAAATTCATTTTGGAGCTGTAAAAACCAGATACGGAGATAGTCATGTAGAAACGTAGAACACCAAATCAGAATGGTTTAGATTTTTAAGTAACTGTATTGAATATTTAGCTGAGGGCTTTCATTTAACGAGAAGATGGAGAATCAGCAAATTTAAGTGATGTTTCTCAAATCCATACATGGAGACATTTATAGAACTGGCACTGGAACCAAAATCTCACACTACTTTCAGTTCAAAATTATTTCCTCACTACCATGCCTCCAATCTTATTAGAAATTTACTCTATAAAGAACATTTCAAAACTTAATAAGAAAATGAATGCTAAAAGCTTAATAACACGAAATCAGAAAACCTCCCAAAAATGGACAAAAGATTTGAACAGACTCTTCTCTAAAGAAGCTAGATACTTGGCAAATAATTACATGAAAATATTCTCAACATCATTCATTAGAAAAATGTAAACTAAAATCACATTTAGCTATTACTACACATTTGTTAAAATGACTAAAATTAAGAAGAGTGACCATATAAAGTGCTGGTGAGGTCATAGAACAATTGGACTCTTACACACTTCCCATGAGAATATAAAACACTGCAACCTCTTTGGAAAACAACTTAGTATTTATTTATTTAAACCTCCACGCCTAGATATTTACCCAAAATAAATGAAAGTATATGTCTATAAAATAATTTGTACACAAATGGTCATAGCAGCTTTATTTGCAATGGACAAAAACTCAATTCATGGTCTCCAGGAACACCTAATTTCATTGGCATAAAGTGGTTTATAAAGGAAATGTTCTACATTCTATTTTGGTGAGTAGAGTCTGGGTTCTTAAAAGCTTGAGAGCAGCCACCCCGTCTAGACCAAGGGAGAATGAAGAAAACCAAAGACGCAAGGGAAAGATTAGTCCAAATGACTAACGAACCACAACTACCATAGCCTCCACCAGAATGAGTCCAGCATAACTAGATGATGGCCATCTACCACCAACAACTGCTCCGAAAGGGATCACGGTAGAGGATCCTGGACAGAGCTGGAAATAAATGTAGAACAAAATTCTAACTCACAAAAAAAGACCAGGCGTACTGATCTGACAGAGACTAGAGAAACCCCAAGAGTATGACATCATTTAGTTTAGTAATGAAGTCATACCTGAGGTTCTGCCGTTCACCAAAGATTAGACAGGCCCATAAAACAAAATGAGACTAAATGGGCACACCAGCCCAAACCCATTGCCCTTGAGTTGATTCTGACTCATGGCAACCTTGTAAGTGTATTTCGATATTGCCACTTGAGGTTTGACATTTATCTTCACTCTTTCAGCTTGAGAAATGCCGACGTTGTTCTTCTCTTTTGATTTTCTAACTCCAGGTCTTTGCACATGTCCTTGTAGGTGTATGGATATTACCCTATCACCGACAACATTGTACTTCAGGCTAGATCTTGAAATGTTCTTTTTGACATGAATGCAATGCCCTTCATCTTCAAACTTGTCATTACCAGCTCTTCATCATTTCTTCCATTTGTTTTAGCTACTGTACTTTTGATCCCAAGTTTCAGAGTCTTTTCTAATATCCATTTTGGCCTTTTCTTTCTTTCTCGTCTGCTTTCTTCATGTATGATGCCCTTGATGTAATTCCACAACTTGTATGGTCTTCGATCATTTGTGTACAATGAGTCAGATCTCTTCTTGAGATATCTCTAAATCAGGTGGGATACAGTCAAGGTTGTGCTTTGGCTCTCATAGAATTCTTCTAATTTTCTTCAGCTTCAACTTGAACTTGCATACGAGCAATTGATGGTCTGTTCCACAGTCAGCCCCTGGCCTTGTTCTGACTGGTAATATTGAGCTTTTTCATCATCTCTTTCCACAGATGTAGTCGATTTGATTTCTGTGTATTCCATCTGGTGAGGTCCATGTGTAGAGTCATTGTTTATGTTTGTTGAAAAATGTGTTTTAATGAAGAAGTCATTGGTCTTGCAAAATTCTATCCTGCGATCTCTGGCATTGTTTCTTTCAAGGCCATAATTTCCAACTACTGATCCTTATTCTTTGTTTCCATCTTTCACTTTCCAATCACCAATAATTATCCATGCATCTTAATTGCATGTTTGATCAACTTCAGACTGTAGAAGTTGGTAATAGTCTTCAGCGTCTTCATTTTTGGCCTCAGTGGTTGGTGGGTAAATTTGAATAACAGTCATATTAACTGGTCTTCCTTGTAGGCGTATAGATATTACCCTATCACTGAAAACAGTGTACTTCAGGATAGATCTTGAAATGTTCTTTTTGACATGAATGCAATACCCTTCATCTTCAAATTTGTCATTACCTGCATAGTAGGCCATATGCTTTTCTGATTCAAAATGGCCAATACCAGGCCATTTCAGTTCAATAATGCCTATGATATGTTTTTGTTTTCCAGTTCATTTTTTGGTGATTTCCAGTTTGCCTAGATTCATTATTCCTACATTATTAATGGCTGTTTGCCTCTGTTTCTTCTCATTTTGAGTCATGCCACATCAGCAAATGAAGGTCCCAAAAGCTTGACTCCAACCACATCATTAAGGTCGACTCTACTTTAAGAAGGTGTCTCTTCCCCTGTTGTCTTTTGAGTGACTTTAAACCTGGGGGGTTCATCTTACAGCACTATATCAGACAGTGTTCTGCTGCTATTTTTAAGGTTTTTACTGGCTAATTCTTTTCAGAAGTAGACCACCAAGTCCTTCTTCCTCATCTATCTTAGTCTAGAAGTTCAGAGGAAGCCTGTCTACCATGGGTAACCCGGCTGGTATTTGAATACCAGTGGCATAGCTTCCAGCATCACAGCAACATGCAAGTCTCTACATTACAACAAACTGACAGATGTGTAAAAAAATAGTATATATGAAATGTAGGGAGAATAAAACTCTAGAACACGTAAAATGGGTCTCTAGTAATGAAAAGCAGATATGTGGTGTCTGGAAATGGGGATTTGGGAAAGAAGAATTGAAATGGAGTGGTAAGAAACTTTGGAGTGATTTGTATATTCAATTACCTTGATGGTGGTAGTTTCATGGGTGTATACATATGACAAAACTTAATCAAGTTGTGTGCTTTACTAAGTATAGTTTCTTTATGTCAATTATACCTCAAAATCTGTTGCAAATACTTTGCTGACTATATTATATTCTTAGTACTTACACACAAAAAAATACTAAGAATATAATTCCATTTATTCAAAATTTTTGAGCAGACAAAACAACGGCTGCTTCTTGTGGGTGAGCATTGTTATTAGTTTCTGTTGAGTCTACTCTGACATGGGAAGAGACCTTATACATAAGAGAATGAAACTTTGGCCAGTCCTGCCACATTTCTACGATCTTTGATCTGTTTCAGCCTATTGTTGAGGCTATTCTGTCAGTCCATTTCATTGATGGTTTTCCTTGTTTTCACTGACCCTCTACTTTAGGAAGCATAATGCTTGCTTTCTAAGACTGGTCTTTCCTGATGACGTGTCCAAAGTAAGCAAGATGAAGACTTGACATCTTCACGTCTAAGGAGCATTCCAGTTGTAGTATTTCTAGGACTGATTTGTTTGTTTTTCTGGCAATCTGTGTTATATTTAAATTCTTCACCAACACCACAATTCAAATACACCAATTCTTCTTCTATCTTCTTTTTTGTTGTTGTTGTTCACCTTTTGCATGCATATAAGGGAATTAAAAAGACCATGGCTTGAGTCAGGCACACCTTAGGGATTAAAGTGACATATTTGCTATTTAGAACTTTAGAGAGGTCTTTTGCTGCAGATTTGTCCAATGTGATACATTGTCTGATTCCTTTACTGCTGCTTCATAAGTAAAAGATCCCTGATGGGACAGTGGTTAAGAGCTCGACTGCTAACTGAAAGATTAGTAGTCTGAACCCAACAATCTATAAAGATTAAATCAAAACCAAATGCACTGCAATCGAGTCAATTTTGACTCACTGCAACCATAGAGGACAGAATAGAACTGCCCTATAGGGTTTCCAAGGCTTTAAATCTTTATAGAAACGTACTGCTACAACTTTCTCCTGTGGAGTGGCTAGTGGTTTCAAACCACTGAACTTTTCTTTAGCAGCCAAGCACAGTAATCACTGTGTCACCAGGGCTACAGCCTTGGAAGCTCTATGGTGCAGTTCTACTCTGTCCTATGGGATTGCTATGAGTCAGAATCAACTCAACGGCACACAAAAACAACGACAACAATAAGCTACCATGGGTATTGACTGTTGATCAAAATAGAATGAAATCCTTGGTAACTTCAGTTTTTTCTCCATTTATCATGGTGTTGTTTATTCATCCACCTGTGAGGTATAGGGATGAGAATTACCAGGGAGTGGCATGAGGGAACTTTCTGGAATGACATTGATGCTCTATATATTTATGGGATTTTGATTTACACAGTTGCCTGCATTTGTCAAAACTCATCCATTAAAAAACTTAAGATTTGTGGCTGTTATACATTTGTATTTTTTCTCCAAATATAATACAAACAAATATTGAACTCCAGTTTATGGTGTGTCTTGGTTATCTAGTGCTGCTATAACAGAAATACCACAAGTGGATGGATTTAACAAACAGAAGTTTATTTTCTCACAGTCCAGTACACTAGAAGTACGAATTTAGGGCACTGACTCCAGGAGAAGGTTTTCTTTCTGTCGGCTCTGGAGGAAGGTCCTTGTCATCAGTTGTCACTTGGTCTGGGATCATCTCAGCACAGGAACCTCAGGTCCAAAAGACCTGCTCTGCTCCCGGCACTGCTTTTTTGGTGGTATGGTTACCAATTGCCAATCTGACACAAGGGTCCTTTTCTTTTCCCGAGTAAGAATACATGCGAAAGACAAACTTTATCTTCACCAAGCTTTATTTTGCTTGAGTCAAAAAAAAAGGAGTCAGTGAGGGACTAAGCCTATCTAAAAGGCTGACTCAAAAAGGGATTCAAGGCTAGGGCTTATATGGGTTCAGTGGAGACAATACAGCAATGAATATTTGGTGGACTTCTTTCAAGGGACAGATACTTCTCAGAATGGTGGTGCATGTTAATTAGGTTGCGCGCGCATCTAGAATCCAAGATGGAACCCACTGATATTCAAGATGGAGTCCTCTCAGCAGCCCTCGGCATCACTTATTATGGGATATAGTACAAGTACACTGATCTTTGCCACTACCTCTCCATCTTCAGAGAGCTAAGGAAGGTTAAACAGCTGTCACACTTTATTCTTCTGTGCATGCGGGAGCCTGTAAAGGGGGAAGGGACTAGAAAAACACTAACAAGTAGAGAGTAATTCACGGGTTGTTTCAATCTTATGTTGAAGACAAGGTGTGAATCCTGTTTACCTAACTTCTAAATGGTAATCTCTTAACAGCTGCTTTGTTCCACCAGCACAGTTAACCCTATCTGTCTCAGTCTGAGGTCCCCAACTCTCTGCTTGCTTCCCTTTCCTTTTTCTCTCTTGAGAGATAAAAGGTGGTGCAGACCACACCCCAGAGAAACTCCCTTTACGTTGGATCATAGATGTGTCCTGGGTTAGGGTGGTGTTACAATCCCACCCTAATCCTCTTTAACATAAAACTACAATCACAAAATGGAGGAGAACCACAGAATACTGGGAATCATGGCCTAACCAAGTCAATACACACATTTTTTGGGGGACATAATTCAACCCATGACAAAAAGTATTCCAATATGTTTAGGCTTTGTATGTTGGTATCTGCAACTTGCGTTGACCTTCATAAAATAAAAATTAAGATGAGTTGGTAGATGGCTACAGAGACTTATTGGTGGATAAAATTGTTCTGAAGAAAATATTGTAAAATATTAATGGTAGAAGCTATATGGTGATTATATTTGTGTTCACAGTAAAATTCTTTTAAATTTTCTGAATCCTTGAAAATTTTTAAAGAAAATATTCAAAAAAAAAATCATATGGAAATGAGAGTACAGACAAGCCAGAATGTCTGAAGGTAAAAATACAGACAATCCATGTTCTGTCAACAATGGAGAGCAGTATGTATTTTCATAGACCACTTAAGAGATTGTAAGTTGATACTAAAACTTTGGAGGAGTGTTTTGCATTTTTGAATAAAATTAAACATGCACAATAAACTATGACACAGTAATTTCACCCCTAGTTATATATTCCACAGAAGTACGCAAAGGTAATCATAAGGATGTTTGTAGTAGCATTATTTTATAAAGCTCCAAACTTGAAATACCCTAAATTTCCATCCACAGTAGAATTGATAAATATATGTGGTCCCTTTATTTAGCTGACTATTATACACCAACTAAGAGGAATGGAGTATAGCTCCACAAAAACAGAGATAAATTGCAAAAGCATAATGTTGACTAAATAAAGCCAGATATAAAAGAGCGTTGTGTATGATTCTACGTATATAAAGTTCAAAAACAGTCAAAACTCATCTATGACTTCAGAAACTAATACATTTGTTATTAGGTACCGTCAAGCCTGTTCCTATCATAGCAACACTGTGTACAACAGAGCAAAACACTACTTGGTCCTGTGCTATACTCATAATCATTGTTATGTTTGAGGCCATTGTTGCAACCATTTTGTCAATCCATCTCGTTGAAGGCCTTCCTCTTTTTCCCTGACCCTTTACTTTACTAAGCATGATGTCCTTCTCCAGGGAATTGCCCCTCCAGGTAACATGTTCAAAGTATGCAAGGAGAACTTTCAGTCATCCTCACTTCTAAGGAGCATTCTGGCTGTACTTCTTCCAAGACAGATCTGTTCTTTCTTCTCGCAGTCCATGGTATATTGATATATTGCATATAAGGCAAATGAAAATACCACGGTTCAGTAAGGTGCACCTTAGCGCTTAAAGTGATATATTTGCTTTAAAGAGGTCTTTTGTAGCAGATTTGCCCAACCTGATATGTCATTCGATTTCTTGACTGCTGCTTTCATGGGTGTTGATTGTGGATCCAAGTAAAATGAAATACTTGACAACTTCAATACTATACATTTATTAATGTTGATTAATTTAATTGGAGAAAGTACTAAGAATGCTTTTGAGGCAATATTTTAATTCTTGATCTTGGTAGTGATCATACAGGTGTGTTCATTGTATGATAATTCCTTAAGCTGAATTATTCTTATACGGCTGCTAACCAAAGGGTTGGCAGTTTGAATCCGCCAGGCATTCCTTGGAAACTCTACGGGGGGCAGTTCTACTCTGTCCTATAGGGTCGCTATGAGTTGGAATTGACTCGACGGCACTGGGTGCACTGGGTCTGGGTACTGTTTGGTTTGTAGGTCATATTACACAATACTTGGGTTTTTATATAATAAGTAGGTGGTAAACAGAACCCCTAAGCCCAGCATTACATAACTACTTGTCTTAGTCTGCATTCTCCAGAGTAGCAAAATCATTGAAGTATATGTAGATAAATATAGAGAAACTTACTTAAAAAAAATGGCTTATGTAATTGTAAGGAAATGACTCAAGCAATTTGGGGGCTGGCAAATCCCAAATAAGTGGGTCAGATGAAGGTTGGCTCACTTGGCTGCAGGGGCTGAAGAACCCAACCCAACAGGTCAGGAAACAGACTGGAGACCTCTACTCTCTTCGGTCCCAAGGACTGGAGATCAGACTCAGGGTTCAGAACGTTGGTTCATATACTGGATGCAGGCCACACCTCCAAAGAAACTTCCCTTCCAACTGATTAGCTGCTGACATCAAATCACAAAATGGGAGGAGATAACATGGTGTTTGCCAAACCACTGAAAATCACAGCCTAGCAAAGTTGACACACAACAATAACCATCAGACTATGTTAAATACTTTACAAGAATACATCTAGTTTAATATGGCAGGAGTACACAAAAGTTTTTCCTTACTATTTTTCAACAATTTGTACATATAAGCAAATTAGGAAAATTTGATAATGAAATAAGCAAACATCTAGGCTTATTGAGAAGAGGTAGTCCTTCAGATGGCCCAAATAGCTACAGTTACTCCCCTTTTCTTCCCCCTAACTAACATTTTTAGGCATAGGAACAAACCATTGCATCTCCCCCTCCAAGCTTAATGGTTTGTCTAAATAAACAACAGGGCTAAAGAGATATAATTTCAGGCTAACAATTCTGAGCAGGTGCTCCCATGTCTGACTCTCCCCTCTTTGAATGATCAGGTGGGAAAATTTGCACTGCACTCTCTGTAGTAAAATGTACAATCCTGGAAGATAAAACCAGGTATGGGAAGATTCTTGAGGTACTTTGTCCAAGGTGCAAAGAGACGGGGCACCCATGGAATTTTTCTACCTTGTCCAGACACCTGTTGAGCCAGGCAAGACTGCCCGTGATAGAATTTTTTCTGTTGTAAGCTATCTGTTGTCTGTGACTAATTAAAACGGCTTTCACTATTGGCAACACCATGTAGGAGTCTCCTGTGTATGACCTGATGAGGATAAATGGACATACCACCCATGGAGTGGTTGATACCACTATCTGAACTTCTCATCCCAGTATTCTGGTAGCTACTTGGGATCCAGAGACAGCATTTAAGGTAAGTTGCATGTGCAGCACAGTTATTTTTTCTCAAAAAATGTTAAGAAAAAAAGAGAAAGAAGGTCAATAATGTTTCCTAAAGTAAAAAGTGGGTTGTTGTTGTTAGGTACTGTCAAGTCCGTTCTGACTCACAGTGACCTCGTGTGACAAAGTAGAACTGTTTCATAGGATTTTCTTGGTTATAATCTTTGCAGAAGCAGATCATTAGGTCTTTTTTCCTGAAGAGCCATTGAGTGGGTTTGAACAGCTTATATTCTAGTTAGCAGATGAACAGTTAACCATTTGGGTCACCAGGGCTCCTCCTAACAAGTGGGTAGCAGGAGTGAAAAGGTTAAGTCCAGGAAAATAGTAAAGAATTGACTAAAAGCCAATCTGAGAAGGCTCTTTGTGATAACATAGGCATTGGAAACTACATGACTTGAACAATAACTAAGATAAAAAACGGAAATGAATTAGGGAAATGGTAATCACACAGTGGAGTTGTTCTAGGGTACAATGTGGTAAATTTTATCACAATAGCACATACGATTATAATAGTCTGCTGAAAAGACCTGATAGTGATAGAGCATATATTGTAAACTTGCATTGAATGTTAATGACAATGACAATAATAACAGCTATGTGCCATTTATTCCTCAAGGTTATATTAAAGGTTAAAGGTAGATTCTATTATTTCCATATTATAGATGTAGAAACTAAGGCTTTAAGATTATGGAGATGCTCAATATTATCAGCCAAGACAAAGCCAGCTGCTGACTGAGGAGCAGACCATCAGTTACCCATTAACCCTTTCGTTACTATATTTTTTTCTTTTTTGAATGAATGCTTACTAATTGAGTGAGTTTAAATTTTTGGTTGTTGTTAGGTTCCGTTGAGTTGGTTCCAACTTGTAGTGACCCTATGTATCACAGAATGAAACATTGCCCAGTCCTGCGCCATTCTCACAATTATTTCTATGCTTGAGCCCATTGTTGTAGCCACTGTGTCAGTCCATCTCGTTGAGGGTATTCCTCTTTTCCACTGACACTGTACTGTACCACACATGATGGCCTTCTCCAGGGACTGATCCCTCCTGACAATATGTCCAAAGTACTTAAGATGCAGTCTCGCCATCCTTGCTTCCAAAGAGCACTCTGGTTGTACTTCTTCCAAGACAGATATGTTCCTTTTTTTGGCAGTCCATGATACATTCAATATTCTTTATCAGCACCACAATTCAAAGGCATCAATTCTTCTTCTGTCTTCCTTATTCATTGTCCAGCTTTTGCATGCATATGATGCGAATAAAAATACCATGGCTTAAGTCAGGCGTACCTTAGTCTTCAAGGTGGCATTTCTGCTTTTTAACACTTTAAAGAGGCCCTTTACAGCAGATTTGCCTAATGTAGTGCATCTTTTGGTTTCTTGACTGCTGCTTCCATGGGTGTTGATTATGGATCCAAGTAAAATGAAATCCTTGACAACTTCAATCTTTTCTCCATTTATTATGATGTTGCTTATTGGTCCAGTTGTGAGGGATTTTGTTTTCTTTATGTTGAGGTGCAATCCATACTGAAGGCTGTGGTCTTTGATCTTCACCAGTAAGTGCTTGAAGTCCTCTTCGCTTTCAGCAAGCAATGTTGTTTCGTCTGCATATCACAGGTTGTTAATGAGTCTTCCTCCAATCTGATCCCCCATTCTTCTTCATATAGTCCAAGTTCTTGGATTATTTGCTCAGCATAAAGATTGAATAGGTATGGTAAAAGGATACAACCCTGATGCACACCTTTCCTGACTTTAATCCACACAGTATCCCTTTGTTCTGTCCAAACAACTGCCTCTTGATCTATGCACAGGTCCCTCAGGAGCACAATTAAGTGTTCTGGAACTCCCACTCTTTTCAATGCTATCCATAATATGTCATGGCCCACACAGTCGAGTGCCTTTGCACAGTCAATAAAACACAGGTACACATCCACGTTTTGGATTGGTAAAAGGATTTAGAGAAATGTGATCTGGTAATACAAGCCACCAAAGAGGGGAGTGGCACTGTGGCACCACCAATCAGTAGTATGACAATATACCAACGAGCACTAGATAACTTATTGTGTGTACGTTTCCATTAGCTTACATGGGGAACCTCTGGTTTTCCAAATATAACACAGAAAAACCAAATAAACCCATCAAATCTCCCTATCACACAGGAAACCTTAAATTATGTTTGCAAGCCTTATCTTACAGAAATAAATGGGGGAAAACATGCAAAAGTTTACAAATCTAACACATTCAGGAAGCATCACCCAATAGAATGCTCAATCTACACAACAAAGAGACTCCAACTACAGTCTGCTGAGGTCCACACATTTTAAAAGGGGTCCACCTTGACCCTAAATGCATTAAAACCCAAAAAAACACCTTATCTCTGAGGACAAGATAAATAAAAAGAGGCTATTATAGGACCACTATGAGCTGGAAACAACACAGCAATGGGTTTTAGTTTGGTAAACTATTAAGGATCCTTGGTGACACAGTGGTTAAGGCGATCAACTTCTAACCTGAAGTTCAGCCATTTAAAACCACCAGCGGCTCTTTGAGAGAAAGGTGTAGCAGTCTGCTCCTGTAGAGATTTACAGCCTCAGAAACCCTATGGGGGTCGCTATGAGTTGGAATTGACTTTGGGGTTGGTATACAGTTAACCCAATGGTAACAAAAAAGGTAAGCGACTTTAAGGTGAAGCTGAAGAAAATCAAAGTATTTCTAAGAGAGCCGAATTATGAACTTGAATACAACCTGCCTGAATTTAGAGACCATCTCAAGAATATATCTGATGCACTGAACACTAAGCACCAAAAACTGGAAGGGATATGGGTTGACATCAAGGACATCATACCAAAAGAAAGTAAAAGCCAGAGAAGAAAAGACCAAAACAGATTTCAGAAAAATCTTTAAAACTTGCTCTCGAATGTAGAGTAGCTAAAACAAATAGAACAAATGATAAAGTGAAAGGGCTGAACAGAATATTTTAAAGAGTGGCTCCAGAAGACAAGGTACAGTATTACAAAGAAATGTGCAAAGACTTGGATTTAGAAAACCAAAAGGGGCTAACACAATTGATATTTCTTAAACTGAAAGAACTAAAGAGAAAATTCAAGCCTCGAGTTTGCGATATTAAAAGATTTTATGGGTAAAAAAAATTGAGTAACACAGAAAGCATCAAAAGAAGATGGAAGGAAAACACAGAGTCACTGTACCAAAAAAGAAAAAAAAAATTGGTTGACGTCCAACCATTATGCGAGGTAGTATATGATCAAGAACCACTGGTATGAGGGAAATAGTACAAGCCCTGCTGAAGGCGTTGGTGAAAAGCAAGGCTCCAGGAATTGATGGAATACCATTGAGATGCTGTGATAGTTAAGATGATGTGTCAACCTGGTTGGACCATGATTCTCAGGGCTTTGGCAGTTGTATAATGTTGTGATCACTTCCCTTTGAAATTTAATATGTGATCACCCCATCATGGAATCTGCTGAGTGGTACTGGTGCGGGTGGGGCCTGTGATGGCTCACAACCCCCTCAGCCTTCATCTCTCCACCCTCCACCACCTACTTCCTGCTCACCTTGCTAAGACTTTTTGGGTTGTTCTGGATCTAGCAGCTGTCTCTTGTCTTCTGACCTCCGGTTCTTGGGACTTGAGCTAGCAGCTTACCTGTGGATCTTGAGATCCATCAATCTTCACAGACTGAGAGCAAGAGTCCTGGTCCCTGACCTGCTGATCTTGGATTAGCCAGCCCCTGCAGCTGTATGAATCAGGAGAAACCTTGTGGTTTTGCCTGCAGATCTTGGGATTCATCGACCTTCACAGCCTGTTAGTGGGAGCCCTGCTGTCCGACTAGTCTATCTTGGGTTCAACAGCTTCTGCAGCTGCATGAATTGGGAGAGGCCTCTATCTTGATCCACGGACTTGGGACATTCCAGCCTCTACAAGTGTGTGAACTGTTTCCTTGATGTAAACCTCTCTCTCTATATATTTATACTCTTTACTGGTTTTACTTCTTTAAAGAATCCAGCCTAAGAAAGGTGCTTCAACAAACAGATCAAAATGGGAAGTCCTTACTTGTCTATGTCAAGAAATTTTGAAGACAGTTACCTGGCCAAGCAACTGGAAGATTATATATATATATATATATATATATATATATATATATATATATCCCACATGTCTGTCAGTTTGTCATACTGTGGACTCTTGTTTATTGCCGTGATGCTGGAAGCTATGCCACCAGAATTCAAATACCAGCAGCGTCATGCCTGGTGGAGAGGTTTCAGCTGAGCTTCCAGAATAAGACAGACTAGAAAGAAGGACCTGGCAGTCTACTTCTGAAAAGAATTAGCCAGTGAAAACCTTATGAAGAGCAGCAGAATAGTGTCTGATATAGTGCTGGAAGATGAGCCCCCAGGTGGGAAGGCACTCAAAATATGACTGAAGAAGAGCTGCCTTCTCAGAGCAGAGTCAACCTTAATGCCTTGGATGGAGTCAAGCTTTCAGAAGCATCATTTGCTGATGTGGCTTGCCTCAAAATGAGAAGAAACAGCTGCAAACATCCATTAATAATCAGAATCTGGAATGTATGAAGTATGAATCTAGGAAAATTGGAAATCATCAAAAATGAAATGGAACGCATAAAGATCATTATCCTAGGCACTAGTGAGCTGATAGATGGATCCTGGCTGAGCGCAGAGAACACCAGAAAAATGTTTACCTGTGTTTTATTGACTATGCTAAGGCATTCCACTGTGTAGATCATAACAAATTATGGATAACATTGCAGAGAATAGAAACTCCAGAACACACAATTGTGCTCATGAGGAATCTGTACACAGATCAAGAGGCAATCTTTTGAACAGAACAAGGGGATATGGCATGGTTTAAAGTCAGGAAAGGTGTGCATCAGGGTTGTATCCTTTCACCATACCTATTCAGTCTGTATGCTGAGCAAATAATCAGCAAAGCTAGATTATATGAAGAAGAACAGGGCATCAGTATTGGAGGAAAACTTGTTAACAACCTGCATTATTCAGACGATACAATCTTGCTTGCTGAAAGTCAAGAGGACTTGAAGCTGCAAGTCAACAAGGAGTAACCAGAATTTCAAGCTGAATTCAGGAGATGATGTGGAATGAGGAACACCATTGTTGATGTCAGAGGAGTCCTAGTGGTGCAGTGGTTAAGCACTTGGCTGCTAACCAAAAGGTCGACAGTTCAAACCCACCAGCCCACACTGTGGAGAAACGTGTGGCAGTCTGCTTCTGTAAATATTACAGCCTTGGAAACCCTATGGGGCAGTTCTACTCTGTCTTATAGGGTCAGAATCAACCAGATGGCAATGGGAATTGTTGATATCAGATGAATCTTGGTCAAAAGCAGAGAATACCAGAAAGACGTTTACCTGTGTTTCATCAACTATGCAAAAGTATTCGACTCTGTTGATCATAACAAATTACGGATAACATTGCAAAGAATGGGAATTTTGGAACATTTAATTGTGCTCATATGGAACCTGTACATATATCAAGATGCAGTCATTCGAATAGAACAAGGGATGCTGAGTGGTTTAAAACAGGAAAAAATACGTGACAAGTTTGCATCCGTTCACTTTACTTATTCAGTGTGTATGCTGAACCAGTAATCAGAGAAGCTGGCCTAAATGAGGAAGAACACAGCGTCAGGATTGGAGGAAGATTCATTAACAACCTGAGGTATGCAGATGACACCAATTTGCTTGCTAAAAGTTAAGTGGACTTGAAGTACGTACTAATGAAAGTCAAAGACTACAGCCTCAGTGTGGATTACACCTCAAGATAAAGAAAACAAAATTTACAAATGTACCAATTAACAACATCAGGATAAATGGTGAAGAAATTGAAGTTGTCAAGGATTTCATTTTTTCTTGGATCAATAATCCATGCCCAGTGGAGCAGCAGTCAAGAATTCAAACAATGTATTGATTGCATTGGGCATATTTGTTACAAAAAACCTCTTTAAAGTGTTAAAAAGCAAAGATGTCACCCAAGGCATGATATATTCAATCACCTCATATGCATGTGAAAGCTGGACAATGACAAAGAGAAGGCAGAAGAAGAATTAGTGTGTTCCAACTGTAGTGTTGGTAAAGAATATTGTATAATCAACGGACTGCCAGTTGAACAAACAAGTTTGTCTTCAAGGAAGTATCCACAGAATGCTCCTCAGAACTGAGGGTAGCGAAACTTAATCTCATTTACTTTGGACATGCCATCAGGAAGGACCAGTCACTGGCACTGGAAAAGGACATCATGCTTGGTAATCAAAGGGTCAGCGAAAAAGAGGGAGACCCTCAATGGGTTGACACAATGGCTTCAACAATGGGCTCAAACACAGTTAGGACTGTGAAGATAGAATAGGACCAGGCACTGGGCAACGTTTGGTTTAGTTATACCTGGGGTGACTATGAGTTGAAGCTGACTCCAGCTAACAACAACGAGAGAAATTAAGTGACATGACTAAAATGAGGGAGTTTCGATTTGTCTGCAAATCCGACGCCAAGGACTGTGCTGTGTGATTTCAGTTATTCCTACATTCTATTAAAATTTAGAAGAAAGGCGTACAAAATTTTATGGTTTTGTTGCATATAGAATTTGTTTTGGCTGTTGGAATAACCAAATAAAATGTGTAAAAAAAATTTTTTTTCAGAATTTTACTCTCCACCAGCTTGTGTGAGATGATAGGAAGTCAGAAGAAGTACTTTTCACATCACCTAGTCATTGGAAAAAAAATCAGTAGAATATAAATTGGTTTAAGGAAGAATTATTGTATTTAAGTTACCTTCCCTAAACCCAATATGGAAATCATCAAATTTTCTGATCATTCCCTACATTTAGGCCTGGCCCTCAAGTTTAATATTTAAGGATATTTTCACTTTTTGGAAACTCAACATTTTTGTTTTATGAATGACAAGCATTAGTATATTTATGTTACAATACTGCCATCTTGTGAGTATGCAGAGTATCTACTATTTTTTGAAAAAAGTTTTGCCAAATTACGTTAAATTACCTTTGATAACATAATATAGATTGCAATTAAATATTACTTTGCCAACAAAAAGCAAGCTTAATTAAATAAAATGTTTTTTATTAGGTGGGCTTTAAATACATTTCAATATGGATTTCACTTGAAGTCAGTCTTAGCTATTTATCTTAGCTGTGTAATTTTACTTATAAACCAGAAAAACCTACTGCCGTCGAGTTGATTCTGGCTCATAGCGACCTTACATAGTGTAAGTTAACCTCACCCTACGAGACAGCTCTGTTCTGTCCTATAGGGTCACTAGCAGTTGCAACCAATTTGACAGTAATGGATTTGTTTGTTCTGGTTTTATGTAAGACTTTGTTAGGTATAATAAATTTTTGAAGGGTAAACCTTCCAAAATAGAATTAAATAATAATTGGCACCTTAGAAAATAAGGGAATTGACTCACGGCAATGGGTTTGGTGTTTTGGTTATTTTTTCTAATGACTTTGTAAATAGCTATTTGGCTACAATGAAGAAATTTTGATCGGCAGTAATATAAAACTATTTATTGTTGGATACTGCAAATAATTTATGTATCTAAAGATTATGGTCCAGCACTCATCTGTTAATATGTCATACTGTGGTGGTTTGCATATTGCTGCGATGCTGGAAGCTATACCATCCATCGGTATTTCAAATACCAGCAGGGTCACCCATGGCCAACAAGTTTCAGCAATCATTCCAGACTAGGGTGTCTAGAAAAAAAGAAATTTAGTTTGTAGTTACTCTAATTGGAAAAAAAAAATTACTGAATAAACAGGTACATTTATTTAGTCGAAATAGAGAACATTTATTTAGGCTTTCAGGAAGAAAAAATAGAGAAAAGGTGCAAAAAAGTGAGGAAGGGAGAAAGGAGCAGACAGAAAAGGATGCCTTCAAACCGTTTAACAGAGAATATAGAATCTCATTCGCTTTTTGAAATTTACATTTAGATTGCATTTACATGGAATACCTTCATTCATTTTCAAAACTTTCAGGAAAATAAATTGTTTATCTAAACCACACTTTTGTTTCATAAAGCCAGTGATTTTTTTCAGAAGAGCCTTTGGGAGACCATAATCAGAGTGAGAAATGCATTTGTAGGCCAAATTACTATAAATGATCATTGAGCCAAATGACTTTAGAGAAAAAACAAAGACCAAGCCTGTGCCTGGCTACATTAAACAAATGATTTAGAGCAAGAGTGAACACAAGACTTAAAATGTATTGTTGGAAATTAAGTGTCTAAAATTCTTTCAATCAGAGAGTGTGCAGACAGTAGTTCTCAATGATATGCCTAAATGCAAAATTACAGCTTTCTTTTTTCTGTGTAGTTTTCTTTCTTGCTCAGTTCAATTAGCTAAATTTTATTTCAGTTTTTCTTCCTCTTTCATTCTAAAAAACAAAACCAAACCCATTGCTATGGAGTCAATTCCAACTCATAGTGCAGTCGTAGGACAGAGTAAAATTGTCCCATAGGGTTTCCAAGGAACTGGCTGGTGGATCAAACTGTCGACCTTTTGGTTAGCAGCCAAGCTCTTAACAACTATGCCACCAGGGTTTGGGCTCTACTCTTTCATTAGACTTTGAAAAATGATTATAGATTTCTGTCTCTCTTATTGAACTGCTTTATAATACAAAGCTATTGAAAAAGGCTAATACATATTTCTGAAAATAGTTACGAATACTTCCACTTTTACATTCACGCAGAAATTTACAAGGTTGGTTAACATATAACCAATAGTACAATGTAACACAAAAACTTTGATGTTTCACTTTAAAGCAACAAAGAAGCAAACAACACTTGAAAAGAAGTGCCAGCACATAAATAAATTACATTTGTTAAACAAGAACAAGGAAGATTTGTTCTTTAAGTCTCTTTTCATTATAGTTGACAATTAAGAGATCATTTCAGTTCTGTTTATTGTATCAAATATTTCTCATTGCAGTTCAAATAAATCTCCTTTCAGCTAATATGAGCTGAAATTAAGTTTTCTCATTTGCTACTGAAGGATCCCTACGACATATTTTTAAAGTGAATTTTCCATTGTATTATTGTATTATTATCTTTAAGAAATTATTTGTATGAGAGCCATTTATATAAATAACTTTTTCAATAGATTCAGTCTAGCCTAGTCACAAATCCCCAATTTTCTCCTGGTTGGTTTTCACTACTTTAAACAGTTTTCAAGGAATCGCATTTACCTGTGGCAGCAATTCCATACAAATGGCCACTTTATCCAGCAATGGGACCCATTTCTTACTATATGAAAACTTCCCAAGTTGCTCATTTGACCTCTAAAATTATAACAAGAAACTGGGAAAATATATGCAGGTGATAATTTATACAAGATGGAGTTCTACTCCCGTTAGAGCCTTTGAAACTATCTGAAAATATTTGAATTAAGCAAAAATCCTACTTCTAGTAAATTATAGAATATGATTGAGCAGGATGATGAGTTTTAACTATGTTCTACTGCCTGATCATTTCCTTGAATGAAATTTTATCTTACTTTTGCAAAGGGCTTAAAATTGCTTCCAGTAATATGTGAGGCTCTTCAGCTTCTATTTAGTCTTCTCTAGTATTTAAACCTGCAATGGGCATCAATGCACTGAACATCCTACGGAGATTCACAATCTCTTTTACATGTTGACTCAACCTGGACCGGCATTTGTGATAATGATCCAAAGACCTTTATCTTCTTTGCAAAACTGCGTAATAAAACACTGGCATTTGTTTATTTGGAAGGCTGTACTTTATGGTGTTCTAATTGTTGCTGGACATTATAGCCCTCTTAATTGCTTGTGAGGAAACATATTGGACATACTAGGGTCTTTTATCAAAAACTGAAAGAAAAACACCAAAATGATGATTATCACTATTACTTAATACTGATAGTACTTAATACTTGCAGACATACATTTGTAATGTAACTTAATACCTTCATTATTGCAAAATTTCTTGAAAATCATTTACAGCCATTGCAACTACTTTAATCTTATTTTTCATTAGTACATTTCATTGATGATTTTGTTCTTAAACAGAATAATTTCTTCCTTATTTTATTATTATTTTTTCTGCTTAATGTACTGTGGGGGAATATCAGGGTGGTCACAAAGCTAATTCTCTTAAATAACAATGAATAAAAATAGTTGTTTATGCATGATGCACCCTGGCACTTGAAAGATTTTCAATAATGCAATTTTACTACTAATTATGTAGATCAATAAAAATATTAGTTTTGCTTTTTTTGGATACAATTAGTGCAGTAGTGATGAAAAAGCTATAGAAATAGCAATAGTATGTTTTCAATATAGTCAAATTAAGTGATTAAATATAAACCTTAATTACAGCATCAATATTGTAATGCTACTCAAGTCTCACCACAGAAATAGAGAACAGATGTGTAATTGTTACACCATATGGATTGTATTAACAACAATTTATTTTTTTTCTTTTTACCTGTAACACTTCATCTGAATTTATATATTTAAGGAATAAACAAAATCCCCATTAAAATTTTGTCATACTATGGGGGCTCGTGTGTTGCTGTGATGCCGGAAGTTATTCAAATACCAGCAGGTCCATTCTTGGTGGACAGGTTTCTGTTGAGCTTCCAGACTAAAACAGACTAGGAAGAAGGATCTGGCAGTTTATTTCTGAAAAAAATTATCCAGTGCAAACCTTATGAATAGCAGCAGAACATTGTCTGATATAGTGCCAGAAGATGAGCCCCTCAGTTGGAAGGCACTCAAAAGACAACTGAGCAAGAGCTACTTCCTCAAAGTAGAGTAGACCTTAATAATGTGGGTGTAGCCAACTTCTCGGGACCTTCATTTGCTGATGTGACATGACTCAAAAGGAGAAGAAACAGCTGCAAACATCCATTAATAATCAGAAGGTGGAATGTATGAAGTATGAATCTAGGAAAATGGGAAATTGTCAAAAATGAAATGGAATGCATAAACATTGATATCTTGGGCATTAGTGAGTAAAAATGTGCTGGAATTGGCCATTTTGAGTAGACAAACATATGGTCTACTATGCCAGGAATGACAATTGAAGAGGAATGGCATTGCATTCATTGCCAAAAAGAACATTTCAAGATTTATCCTGATTGTCAGTCATAGGATAATATCCATAGGCCTATAAGGAAGACCAGTTAATACAATTATTATTCAAAATTATGAACCAAACACTTAGACCAAAGATTAAAAAAAAAAAAAAAAGAATTTTTACCAACTTCCGCAATCTGAAATTGGTCAAACATGCAATCAAGAATCATTTATAATTACTGGTGATTAGAATACAAAAGTTAGAAACAAAGAAGAAGGATCAGTAGTTGGAAAATATGTCGTTGGTAATAGAAACTATGCTGGAGACAGCATGATAGAATTTTGCGAGACAAGCAACTTCTTCATTGCAAATACATTTTTTAAACAACATAAATGGCAACTGTACATGTGGACTTGGCAGATGGAATACAGAGGAATCAAAACAACTACACCTGTGGAAAGAGACAATGGAAAGCACAATTACATCAGTCAGAACAAGGCCAGGACCTAACTGTGGAACATATCGTCAATTGCTCATATGCAAGTTCAATTTGAAACAGAGAGAACCAAAGTATAACCTTGAGCATATCCCACCTGAATTTAGAGACATCTCAACAACAGATGTGACACATTGAATACTAATGAACAAAGACAAGATGAGTTGTGGAATGGCATCAAGGGCATCATACGTGAAGAAAGCAAGAGGTCATTGAAAAGACAGGAAAGAAGAAATGACCAAAATGGAGGTCAGAAGAGACTCTGAAATTTGCTCTTGAACATTGCATAGCTAAAGAAAATGGAAGAAATGTTGAAGTAAAAAAGAAATATCAAAGGACAGCTCTAGAAGACAAAGTAAAGTGTTATATGACATGTGGTAAGACCTCGAGTTAGAAAACCAAAAAGGAAGAACTTGTGCAACATTTCTCAAGCTGAAAGAACTGTAGAAAAAATTCAAGTCTGCAGTGGCAATAGTGAAGAATTCTACAGGCAAAATACCGAATGACATAAGAAGCATCAAAAGAAGATGGAAGGAGTACACAGATTCATTTTCCCAGAAAGAATTGGTAGATGTTCAATCATTTCAGGCAGTAGCATATGATCAATAACCAATGGTACTGAGGAAGAAGTCCAAGCTGCACTTAAGACATTGGCAAAAAATAAGGCTACAGGAATTGTCTGAATACCAACTGAGATGTTTCAACAAATTTATGCAGTGCTAGAAGTACTCACTCATCTATGCCAAGATTTGGCAAGACAGTTACCTGGTCAATTTACTGGAAGAGATTCATATTAATGCCTATTCCAAAGAAAGGTGATCCAACTGAATGTGGGAATTATCGAACAATATCATTAACATCACACATAAGTAAAATTTTGTTGAAAATCATTCAAAAGTGGTTACAGCAGTACTTTAACAGGGAACTGCCAGAAACTCAAGCCAGATTCAGAAGAGGGTGTGAAATGAGAGATATCATTGCTGATGTCAGATGAATCTTGGCTGAAAGCAGAGAATACCAGAAAAATGCTTAACTGTGTTTTATTAACTATGCAAAGGCATTCAACTGTGTAGATCGTAACAAATTATATACAACATTGTGAAGAATGTGAATTCCAGAACACTTAATTGTATATATGAGGGAACTTTACATGGGTCAAGAGGCAGTTGTTCTAACAGAACAAAGGGATTCTCTGTGGTTCAAAGCCAGGAAAAATGTGTGTTAGTGTTGTATCCTTTCAGATATTTACTCAATGTGTATGGTGAGCAAATAACCTGAGAATATAGACTATGTGGAGAAGAATGGGACATCAGGATTGGAGGAAGATTCATTAACAACCTGTGTTATGCATATGACACAACATTGCTTACTGTAAGTGAAGAGGACTTGAATCACTTACTGATGAAGATCAAAGACCACAGCCTTCAGTATGGATTACACTTCGACACGAAGAAAACACAAATCCTCACAACTGGACCAATGAGCAGCATCATGATAAATGGAGAAAAGATTGAAGTTATCAAGAATTTCATTTTACTTGGATCCACAATCAACAGCCATGGAAACAGCAGTCAAGAAATCAAAAGATGCATTGCTTTGGGTAAATCTGCAGCAAAAGATGTCTTTTAAGTGTTAAAAGCAAAGATGTCACTTTAAAGACTAAGGAGAGTCTCTCCCAAGCCGTGGTGTTTCCAGTTGCCTCGTATGCATGTGGAAGCTGAGCAATGAATAAAGAAGGCTGAAGAAGAATTGATGCCTTTGAACTGTGGTGTTGCAAAGAATGTTGAAATATACCATGGACTGCCAAAAGAACGAATAAATCTGTCTTGGAAGAAGTACAGCCAGAATTCTCCTTAGAAGCAAGGATTACACGTCTTCATCTCACATACTTGGGACATGTTATTAGGAGAGATCAGTCCCTGGAGAAGGACATCATGCTTGGCAAAGCACAGGGTCAGTGGAAAAGAGGAAGACCTCATTGAGATGGACTGACACAATGGCTTCAAGCATAACAATTGTGAGGATTGTGCAGAACCGGGCAGTGTTTTGTTCTGTTGTACACAGGGTCACTATGAATCAGAACTGTCTCAATAGCATCTAAGGACAACGTATACTTTATTGTTGGTAGGCTATTCAGTAGAAGCAATAGTACTGCACTGCATTATTAAACACTGAGATAATCGATGCTTAACAAAAGTTAATAATTCAATACAACAGTCTCTGGAAACCTCAGTGTTCCAGGAGAACTGTCTCTACTCAGCACTTGAAAACCAACACTAACCTTATAATGGTGCCGCAAATACTGCAAGCCATGTCCTCCTAGAATCAGAGTGGTGTTCTGTACTCCATCTTAGAACATCAAAGGAGCCATGGTGGCGCAGTAGTTAAGAGTTCGAGTTCAGCTGCTAAACAAAAGGTGTCAGTTTGAATCCACCAGCTGCTCCTTGGAAACCCTATGGGACAGTTCTACTCTATGCTATATATGGTCACAATATGTTGGAACCGACTCAGTGGCAGAAGCTTTGGTTTTGGTGTTAGAACATCAAAAAACAAAATAATAAGAAAACTTGTTGCAAAAAGATTTGATTTCTATTTATGTTTATATACTGATAATTTGTGATTGAAGGCTGCAATCCTTTAATGCGCCACTTCCTTGTGATTGGCACTGTTACTAGGAATCTATACATCGATTGTGCTTATGTCGTCCTATGAACTGAAGCATTTATAATTATCGTGTGGCCCCTTTTTCTCCAGCAACAATCTTTGTCTTGATATCTATTTCTGTGTAATATTAATGCAACCATTCAAGGTTTCTCCTGATTAGTGTTCAGCTGGTGCAATTTTCATCCTTTAACTTTTATCTGTGTCTTTATATTTCGAGTGGGTCACTCAAATGGCCTAGGGCACCAACCTACCAAAACAGACATTAGCCTTAGCTCTGGAGCAGGATTTTACCTCCGAAACATCTGCTAATCCCCTACGCAAGACAAAGAAGACAAAGAAACAGTAATTTAGACCTGGAGAATTGCCTATGCCTACTTTTTACTCTTAGGAAGGAGCCCTGGTGGTGCAGTGGTTAAGACTTATTTGAGAAACCAAAAAAGTTGGCAGGTTGAATCCACCAGCCGTTCCATGTAAATCCTATAAGACAGTTGCTCTACTCCGTTCTATAATATTTGCTATGTGTTGGAATCGACTGGATAACAACGGGTTTGGTTTTGTTTCACTCTTTCAGGATAGGTAGATCAGAAGAGGAGAAATTCCTTTTTTTTTTCTCTAAACAAAAAAGAGTTGAGTTTTTAGTATCTGAATGTGGAATATCATCCCCCCCTCCCCCCAAAAAAAAACCTGTACCACTGAGTTGATTTTGACCCATACTGACCCTATAGGACAGAGTGGAACTGCCCCTTAGGGTTTCCAAAGCTACAGAAGCAGACTGCCACATCTTTCTCCAACAGAGTGGCTGGTGGGTTTGAACCACCAGCCTTTCTGTTAAACGCAGCCAAGCACTTAATCACTGAGCCACCAGGGATCCTTTGGATTATCATAAGGACTCATAAACTGCTCTTTTCTACAGAAATAAACAAATACATATATATATATATCTTTTAAAAATAATCCTAGAATCTCTGATTTCTAATTGGAGTTTTTCTATTTGTGTTTAATGTAATATTTGATGCAGTTGTGTTTAAGTCTATCATTTTGCTATGTATTTTCTATTCATCTCAATGGTTTTTGTTCTTTTTTCTTCTTTTCTTACCTTCTTCTGAAACAGTCAAGTGTTTGCTATTACATTTTTCTTCCCTTTTAGTTGTATATATTTGCTTAACTTTTGATTATACAAATGTGTGTGTGTTTTTTTTAGTTATACATATTGTTTATATTTATCTAGTTATTTATATATATATCTATATTGTAATTTTTAGGGGATTAGCATATACATCCTTTACTTATCACAGTCTATGTTGAATTAATATTATATTCCTTTAGCTATAATCTAAGAATTTTAAAACAATATTCTTCCATTTACACTATTATTGTCCTTTGTGCCTTATTGTCATACACTTTATTTCTTCAAATTTTATAGTCTGGCAACACATTGTTATTATATTTTTGTTAAAACAGTTCATTGCCTTTTAATACAACTTTAAAAACAAAAGGAAATTTTTTGTGGTTACCCACATCTTTCCCATTTCTGCTGCTTTTTATCCCTTCATGTAAATTTAAATTCCCATCTATATAAATCATTGCCCTTCAGCCTGAATTTTTTTTCTTAACCCTCCTGGTAATATTAGTCACTATTGTTACATTTCCCTAGGTTTGTCTAGCTGAAAAATGTCTATTTCAACATTGTATTTGAAGACTTGCTGGATTAGAATTCTAGATTTACTTTATTTATTTTTTCCTTTCAGTATTTTAAAGATTTATATTATTGTCTTCTGATAAGAACAAAAGAGTTTTTCTTATCATTGTAACCTGGCTACTTCTTTTTTTTTTTAAATAATTTTTATTGTGCCTTAAGTGAAAGTTTACAAATCAAGTCAGTCTCTCACACACAAACTTATATACACCTTACTACATACTCCCATTTACTCTCCCCCTAATGAGTCAGCCCACTCCCTCCTTCCAGTCTCTCCTTTCGTGACTGTTTTGCCAGTTTCTAACCCTCTCTACCCTCCCATCTCCCCTCCAGACAGGAGATGCCAACACGGTCTCAAGTGTCCACCTGATACAAGTAGCTCACTCCTCATCAGCAACTCTCTTCAACCCGTTGTCCCGTCCATTCCGTGTCTGATGAGTTGTCTTCGGGAATGGTTCCTATCCTGGGTCAACAGAAGGTTTGGGGACCATGACTGCTGGGATTCTTCTAGTCTCAGTCAGACCATTAAGTGTGGTTTTTTTATGAGAAATTGGGGTCTGCATCCCACTATTCTCCTGCTCCCTCAGAGGTTTTCTGTTGTGCTCCCTGTCGGGGCAGTCATCGGTTGTGGCCGGGCACCATCTAGTTCGTCTGGTCTCAGGATGTTGTAAGTCTCTAGTTCATGTGGCCCTTTCTGTCTCTTGGGCTCATAAGTATCTTGTGACCTTGGTGTTCTTCATTCTCCTTTGATCCAGGTGGGTTGAGACCAATTAATGCATCTTAGATGGCTGATCGTTAGCATTTAAGATCCCAGACGTAATCTGCCTACTTTTATGTTTATCTTTATTACTGGTTTTATCCAATTTGAGTCTAATATACCCATGACTTCATTTGTATTTGTTTTACTTGAGGTGGATTGATCAACTTGGATATTTGAGTTAGTATTTTTCCATGAAACAAATTTGGAAAATGATTTCTTTGCAGAAAACTGTTAATATATCAGGTCTGACTGCTATCCTTTGAATGTCCTGTTTACAAGTTTGGCCCTTGGCTAGCATCTGGGAACTTTAGATTTCAGTGGAGTTCCCACCATTCCCAGAACTGATAAAAGTAGCTCACTATGCATAAACTGTTTATACAAGCAATGTGGCCTATGTTGAACATCTGTTTACTTCTAGGATTGTGGCATTTTCGTATGTGCCAAGAAGAGGCTTCCTACATGAATAAAACCAAAACTTTTGCCATCGAATTGATTCTGACTCATGGTGATGGTATAGGACAGAGTAGAACTGCCCCATAATGTTTCCAAGGCTGTATATCTTTTGGTCAGAAAACCAAAAAGGAAAACAAGCTTGGCATTTCTCCAGCTGAAAGAACTGAAGAAAAAAGTCTTGAGTTGTAATATTGAAGAATTTTATGGGCAAAATATTGAATGATGCAGGAAGCATCAAAAGAACATGAAAGGAATATAGAGTCACTTTACCAAAAAGAATATGTCGATGTTCAACCGTTTCAGGAGGTAGCATATGATCAAGAACTGACGCTATTGAAGGAAGAAGTCCAAGCTGTATGGAAGGCATTGACCAAAAACAAGCTCCAAGAATTGACTGAACACCAGTTGAGATGTTTCAACAAATGGAAGCAGCACTGGAGGTACTCTTTCATCTATGCCAAGAAATTTGGACGAGAGCTACCTGGCCAACCAACTGGAGGAGATCCATATTTTTGCCCATTCCAAAGAAATGTGATCCAACAGAATGCAGAAATTATCAAACAATACCATTAATTTCACACACAAGTAAAATTTTGCTGAAGGTCACTCAAAAGTGGTTGTAGCAGTATATCAAGGGGGAATTGCCAGAAATTCAAGCAGGATTCAGAAGAGGATGTGGAAGGAGGGATAACGATGCTGACATCATATGAATCTGCGCTGAAAGCGTTGAATATCAGAAAGATGTTTACTTGTGTTTTATTGATTATGCAAATTCATTCAACTGTGTGGATTATAACAAATAATGGATAACATTGGGAAGGATGGGAATCCCAGAATACTTAATTGTACTCATGTGGAAACTGCACATAGAACAAAAGGGAGTCACTCAAACATAACAAAGGGATACTGGATGGTTTAAAATCAGGATAGCTGTACCTCATGATAGTTATTCAACCTGTATGCTGAGGAAATAATCTGAGAAGCTGGACTATATGAAGAAGAACTGAGCATTATAATTGAAGGAAGGCTCCTTACAAGCTGCGATATGCAGGTGACTCAACCTTTCTTGCTGAAAGCAAAGTGGACTTGAACCACTTACTGATAAAGATCAAAGACTACAGCCTTCAGTATGGATTACAACTCATCATAAAGAAAACAAAAATCCTCACAAAAGGACCAAAAAGCAATATCATGATAAACGGAGAAAAGATTGAAGTTGTTAAAGATTTCATTTTGCTTGGATACACAATCCAAGCCCATGGAAAGAGCAGTGAAAAAATCAAACAATGTATTGTCTTGGGCAAATCTGCTGCCAGAGACATCTGTAAAGTGTTTAAAAGCAAAGATGTCACGCTGAGGGAAACCCTGGTGGTGTAGTGGTTAAGTTCTACAGCTGCTTACAAAAGGGTCTACAGTTCAAATCCTCCAGGCACTCCTTGGAAACTCTATGGGGCAGTTCTACTCTGTACTACAGCGTTGCTATGAGTCGGAATTCACTCGATGGCACTGGGTTTGGTTTTTTGATTGGTCACTTTGAGGACTAAGGTACACCTGTCTGATTCAAACCATGGCAATTTCAATTGCATCATACACATGCGAAAGCTGGACAATGAAAAAGGAAAATGGAAAAATTGATGCATTGGAATTGTAGTATTGGTGAAGATTATTGTATATGCAATGGACTGCCAGAAATATGAACAAATTTGTCTTGGAAGAAGTACAGCCAGAAAGCTCCTTAGAAGTAATAGTGGCAAGATTTTGTCTCACTTTACTTTGGTCATGTCATCAAGAGGAATCAGTCCTGGGAGGACATCATGATTAGTAAAGTAGAGGGTCAGGGAAACCCTGAAAGAGATGGACTGACACAGTGGCTGCAACAATGGGCTCAAACATAACTATTGTGAGAATGATGCAGGACTGGAGTGTTTCATTATATCGTACACGTGGTTGCTATGAGTCGGAACTGACTTGAGTACACCTAACAAAAAGAGCAAACCTCTGCAGAAGCAGACTGCCACATCTTTTGCTGGTGGAGTAGCTGGTGGGTTTGAATCATCAACATTTTGGCTAGCAGCTAAGTGTTTAACCACTGGGCCACCATGGCTCCTTCCTACATGAAAGCAACCCAAACCAAACACATTGCTGTCATGTCCACATGAATAGCCCTCACCGAAAACCCTGGACACTGAGTCTGTATGAGCTTTCCTGGTTGACAACTTTTCAATACATTGTCTTAAACTTGTCACTGAGGGAAGCAAGTGTGTCCTGTGTAACTCCACTGGGAAAGAATTCTGGAAGCTTTAGCCTGGTTTTCCCTGTATTTCATCTGATATACTTTTGTTCCTTTGCTGACCATCCTTTCCATCCTGTCTCTGTGAGTATGACTACGTGTTGAATCCTATGAGTCTGACTACACTGAAATTAAGGTCGTTTTGGGGACTCCAATACCATTTCTTTATGTGTTTATTTTCTGCCCTAACTTCTGTCACTTCTCCTTTTGGAGATGTTTTGATATTGTTTCATAGGGAGTTTGCTCATTTCTGATTTCAGATATCCTAGTATTCAGTTGTAGGAATTTCAGCAAAATCTCTTTTAGTTTCCTTTTTTTTTTTTCCACTGAGTTTCCTCATGCATTCACTCATTACGTAAATACTTTTCTTTGAATCCTCAGCACCTCTGTAATCCCAAAACCAAAAGCAAACCAGTTGCTGTCAAGTCAATTCTGACTCATGGCAACCTTAAAGGACAGAGTAGAACTGCTCCATAGGGTTTCCAAAGAGTACCTGGTGGATTTGAACTGCCGACCTTTTGGTTAGCAGCCATAGCTTTTAGCCATTAAGCCGCCTAGAGGTAACAGTGCTATTACAATTAGCAGTCACCGATTTTGAAACAGCTGCTACCTGTGTAACAGCTGTTTCAAAATCCTTGTCTACTACTTGTAATAGCACTGTTATCTCTATAAACCTCTTCCTTTAGTTTTTTTTTGTTGTTGTTGTTGTTGTTTATGAGCAACATTTTCCTAGTTTATTGTGTTGGAGTTTATTGTGGACATTTTGTTTTATTCTAGCTGCTAATTTACTGGTTGCTCAATTTTACCCTGTTGAATCTTGCTTTGTTAGAGTGGTCTATACAAGTAGTTCCAAAAATAACCTGTTGCTGTTGAGTTGATTCTGACTCCTAGAGACCCTAAAGGACAGATTAGAACTGCCGCATATAGTTTCCAAGACTGTAAATCTTTACAGAAGCATCTTATGGAACTGCTAATTGGTTCAAACCATCAAGCTATCACTTACAAGATGAGTTCTTAAATACTGTGATACCAGGAATCCTCATAGAAGTCCTTCACTAGGGTATAATAGGCCTGGTGGCACAGTTATTAAAGCAAAAGGTTAGTGGTTCAAAATCACCAATGGCTCCATGGGAGAAAGATGTGGCAGCCTGCTTCCATACAGATTTACAGCCTTGGAAACCTTATGGGTTGCTATGAGTCAGAATTAACTCGGTAGTAGTGGGTTTGTTCTTGGGTTTTAAAAGAAATGGACATTCTGAAATTTCAACTGAATGCCCAGCAAGTTTAGTAAAGTTTTTCTACTTTGGCTGGTTGAAAATTCAAGGTGTTCTAAAACTATATACGCTTTGGAATTTTCATTCGTCTCATGGCCCTGCACTATCTCTTCTCTGCCAGGATATACACAGGCTCAACTATTATGTGCTCAGCTTAGAATTTGACTAAATTCCCAAGAAGAGTTTTAGCAAGTTCCTCAAGAACTTTCTGCATTTTCCTTCCTTTTTTCATGCTGTCATACAAATTCTAGCCACCTCACTGGACTTGAACTCCAGTCTTGGTTGCATCTGCCTAGCAAGTCTCTGTTCTCCATTTGGGTTCCACTTCTTTGCCAAATAATTTGGAAAGAATCTCTAGGCAAATTAAGGGTGCATCTAGAACTTATCCTAGTTGCCTTACTCACAAGATCACAGCTTTGCACTGTCTATCACAACTCTGTACTCTCTTTTGTTCAATACAAGAAAGGTTGGTTTGTGTATTTTTTCTAGCTTCATACTTGTTTATGGCATGATGATATGTTTGATACCCCTTACTTTGTCATGTCTATAATTTTGATAAGGATTTTCAGAATTGCCTCCTAAGTGATCTTCCTGAATGTGGTCTCTGGAACTTCTGATTTATTCAAACTTATCTAAGAAGGAGGACATTCCAAAATGTAAACCCAAGCATGTCATCTCATGCTTAGGATAATTCAGAAGTATAATGTAACATTCAAGATAAAATTCTAATTCTTTAGCTCATGACTCAAAACCCATCATAATTTAGTCATCCCTCTACAATTTAAACTTTTTGTTATTCATTGTTTTACACAAATCATAAACTTAAATCATATAAATTAACAAACACACACAATAATTGCTAGGTTAATTTTTACAAATTAAAAAAAGATTCTGTATAATTTCTGAAGAGGAAAAACTGAATGCTCGAAGTAGACACGGTAACCAGCAAAGGTTTCTGTTAGGATCTGAGTCTTTAACAAAAGGAAGTTGCTAGGAATGTAATGAAATAAGGGAAGACCATTTAAGAAAGGTACAAAGAGTGAGAAGTGGAAAAGAGAATTCTAGGGGGAAAAAGTAAAGATATACTGAAACTTGGAGCTCTGGTGGCACAGTGGTTAAGACCTCAGCTGTTAATCAAAAGGTCATCATTTTAAATTCATCAGCTGCTCCTTGGAAATTCTATAGGCAGTTCTACTCTCTCCTATAGGGTTGCTGTGAGTCAGAATCCACTCAATCACAAGAGGTTATACTGAACTTAGGCAATGGGAAAACAAATTGAGAAGAAGGAATTGATATGAAAGCTCTCTGCTTTGGTGACTGATTAGATTTTTGAAGTTTGAAAGACATGCCAAATCTTAGAATACTCCTCTGGCAAGGTCATTTAGCTAAAGAGAAAAAGCAAATCAAAATAAATAATACAATGGAAGAACATTTTTAGGGGTTCAACAAGATTCATTTTCAATGTTTTACAAATCTCAAGGGGAAAGTCAAGTAGATATTTGAAAACAAAATTATCTCAAATGTAGTAGAGATATTTGAGCTGCAGATATAATTCAGGGCATAAATGGGTACGTAGAAATACAAATTTTCCCTAGTTGTGTGTATAAAGAAGAGAAAAAGTACAACAACTGAAAACAACAGTGCTTAATTGAATGCGACAATAAGAAGAGCCAGAAATAAAATTTAGAAGGAATGATAAAAGAATAGAAGGGAAAAGTTACAACAGAAATCTTCGGAAGATGCAAAGTGAGCTTCTAAAAGAAAGCTGTGGTTATCAGTAACAAATAGAGAAAAATGCATAAGTAAGAAAAGAGAGAAGTGTCCCTTGACCTTGGCACCTAGAATATTAATAGTTATCTTTTCAAGATTCATTCATTATATCAGAAAAGAGCAGGCAGGTAATCAAGCAGAACTGCTGAGTATACACCTACTCCTTATTTATCGACTATCTCCTTATCTGACATTTTACAATTATGACAATATTTAAAAATCTACTGGATGACTGTTTTTTGCATTGACAACGTACATCTGTCAGTAGTGAACGCTGAGGTGCAAGGCAAGAATAACACTGACTGTGATGGTTAAGATTATGTGTCAACTTGGCTGGGCCATGATTCTCAGTATTTTGGCAGTTATGTAATGATGTAATTTGGCAGTTTTGTATGATGTAGTCATCCTCCATTTTATGATCTGAAGTGGTCATCCTCCATTTTCACATAACACCAGTTTTCATATAATGACCTGGCATTTGGAACCTAGTCATGTTAATAAGTAAGGAGTGGGTGTAGTTAATTCTTTGAAGAAGATTGACAGTGGAGAAAGTGAAAAATAGCATGTGTTAGCTAAAGAAAGGTGCATGGTTGAATAAATTGAATTTATTTTTTTAACTAACTTTACAGCATTAGCCTAGGCAGATAGGGAAAAGTCAAAATAAAAAATTGAGAATAGATGGTTTAATTAGAAAATATTCATAGGTCAGAAAAGGCAATGACTGAGAACATGGAAGAAGACCTAGGTGCCATAGCTTCTTAACTTCACACACCTTTAACCTGTTTACTCAGACTTACACCCTTCTATTTGTCCCCGTCTATCCCTGACTTAGCTCATTTTCACAGTACTACTCATTGAAACATCCCCTAGGCAAGACTGGGAAGAAAACAGTGACTTGGACCTAGAGAAATCAGCATGGAATTTCCGTAGTAGTCTTCAATAAAGAGTTATGATTTTCTCATATCTCAATGTGGCATTCTGTATGAAACATTACCATAAGGATAATATTGTTGTTGTTGTTAGTTGTCTTCTAATCAATTCTAACTCATGGTGACCTCATCAATTTTACAGAGTAGAACTTACGCATAGGGTTTTCTTGGCTGTAATCTTTACAAAAGAAGCTCTGGTGGCACAGTGGTTAAGTACTCAGCCAATAATTGTAAGCTCAGTGGTTTGAACTGACCAGCCACTCTGTAGGAGAAAAATGTGGCAGTCTGGTTCCATAAAGATTACAGCCTTGGAAACCCTATGAAGCAGTTTGACTCTATTCTGCAGGGTTGCTATGAGTTGGAGTCAACTCAATGGCAGCAGATTTTTAATCTTTACAAAAGAAGATTGCCAAGGCTTTTTCTTCTTCAGTACCACTGTGTTTTAAGCTGGGTTCTCTAGAGAAGCAAAACAAGCATATAAACATATATATAGAGAGAGAGAGAAATAGAGAAATTTATATCAAGGAAAAGGCTTGCACGATTGCAGAGGCAGAAACGTCCCAAGTCTGTGTATCAGGATAGAGGCTTCTCTCAATTCATGCAGCCGCAGGGGCTGGGGAACCCAGGATTGGCAGGTTGGAGAGCAGGGCTCCCACTCCCAGGCTGTGAAGATCAATGAATTCCAAGATCTGAAGCTAAGTTGATAGTTCAAGTCCCAAGATCTGGAAGCCTGACAAACAGGAGGCAGCACAGGATCCAGAGTGAGCAAAGAAGCCAGAATGTCTACTTAGATTTGGATGCAGGCCACACCCCCAAGGAAACTCGCTTTCAACTGATTGGCTACTCACAGTAGATTCAATCATAGGAGTGATCACATGTAAACACTGAGAATCATGGCCCAGCCAAGTTGACACACAATCTTAACCATTACACACTGGGTGGGTTTGAACCACTAACATTTAAGGTTTATGTTAGCAGTTGAGTGCAAACCATTTATGCTATGTAGGGACCTCAGAAGCAATATTAGAGTAATAAAATGCTCTTTTCTATAGAAAAATGTATCAATATAAGTAAAAATTTGCAAACAAAAATCAGCACAGAATAGAGTGGAGCTTATTATTTACACGCATTTAAAGGATATAAGATATTCTCACTGTAGTAAGATCTTAGGTTTTAAATATATTTATATACATATGTGTGAATAATATGCAATATATCTGTATAATTAGATGCGTTATGTGTATATATATGTGTGTATGTGTGTGCGTGTGTGTGTATACCCTGCTTGTGAGATTCTGTATTAGTTTCCGATTGCTGCTGTGACACATTACCACAAGCTTAGTGACTTAAAGTAACGCAAATGTATTATCCTATAGTCCTGGAGGCCAGAAGTCTGAAATGGATCAGGAAGGCTGTCTTCCCTCTTGAGGCTCTAGGGAAGAATCTGTTTCTAAGACTTTTTCAGCTTCTATCTACATTCCTTGGCTTGTGGCTCCATATCACTCAACCTCTGTTTACATTGTCAAGTCTCCTTTGACTCTGATACTTTTGCTTCCCTTTTATAATGACTTTAGTAATTGCATTAGTCTCACCCCATATCAAAATATTTAACGTAATCAAATTTGCAAATTTCCTTTATCAGGTAAGGTAAGATATTCACAGGATTCATAAGATTAGGATGTGGATGTCTTTACGGAAGGGTGGCATTTTTCTCTCTACCACAGATTAAAAAACTAGAAAGATAACCAAAAAAAAAAAAAAATTTATATTTGGAGGTAGGTTTGAAATGCTTGCTTTTTTTTTTTCCCTATAATCAGTTTGAGTTATGAGTCATTTAAGCAGGACCCTTATAGAGAGTTAAAGTTTTAAGGGATTACCATATAAAAGCAATCCTGAAATATATGATAAATGTCATTATATAGAGTCTGTAGAATAGAGTCAATTTTTCTTCTAGATATCTGATTGAATGCTTATTTTCAAAATTCATTATATTAATATTGATAAGACCCATCAAAAGAACAATTTCATTACCCTGAAATGACTCGCTTTCTTCTCGGTGGTTTGTAAAGCCTCATTGCACAGTAATAGGAATTTAATGACAGAATACCTCAATTAAACCTGCATGATCCCAGGAATGTTCTTATCTTACTTTTCAAATGTTATTATCTGCAGATGTGCTTATTGCCTCAAGATTATTTTAAAGGTGAAACGATCCTCATTATAAAGCCACAGGTTAACAGGATAGCCATCAACCTGCTACTAAAATAATTTGAAGTAAGTGACTTTGCATCCATGTGTATTACCTTTAATGATGCCATACACTAAAGTAGTTTGGTCTTCATGCCTTTAATAGAAATGTGCTTTCTTCCTCAAATGAGTTTTACACTTTTCTATGATTTGCCCTTTATATTTTACAGAGGACAAGCGCTATTTGGACCATTAGTGCTGTTTCACATATTTAGCCTACCACTAACTTCTCCCTGTATTTTGATTTGGCCGACTCATTCTCAGGTATGAATACAATTCCCCATTATGCCAGAGGTCAAACTCTGGGCATCACAGTCAAACCAGAAAATACGGACAAAAACACATTGAAAGATAAAGATTGAACATCCTTTGAGAGGGAAGAAATAAAAAGTTGGAGACAGAACACCTTTTTATGATAAAAATCATAAAAACATATCAGAATGATTTTTTTTCCTTTTACCAGAAATACTCAAGCATAGGTTCCATGTTTACGTCCACGGAAAAAGGACATTGTCATTCTAGGATTTTAGGGACCTGCTACTTATACTTCATGAGGAAAACATATGGAAAGCATACCCAAGAGGTATTCAAACATGATGAACCCCAACAGCTCAGTGATTAAGCCCTCAGATGCTAATTGAAAGGTCAGTGGTTCCAACTCATCAACTGCTCCATAGGGGAAAGATGTGGCAATCTACTTCCGTGAAGATCACAGCCTGGAAAACTCTGTGGGGCAGTTCTCATCTGTCTTATAGGGTTGCTTTTAGTCAAAATCATCTTGATGGCAATGGGTTTGGGCTTTTGGGTTATCATTACAAACTAACTTAAAAAATGAATAAATATGGGAGTAGTAGGTGGGAAGAAGCTCCCTGGGTGGCACAGCAGGCTTACACTTCTCTTCTAACTTAAAAATTGACAGTCCAAACTCACTCAGCAGCACCATGAAAGTCCTGACGATCTGCTTCTGTAAGGATTCTTATTGTTGTTAGTCGCAGTCTAGTCAATTCTGACTGATAGATACCCCAATTGTACAGAGTAGAACTGCACTCCGTAGACTTTTTAAGGCTGTGAACTTTCAGAAGTAAATTACCAGGCTTTACTTCTGAGGCACCTCTGGGTTGGTTTGAACTGTCAACCTTTCTCAATATTTCTAACCCTTCACTTTACCAAATATAATATTCTTTTCTGGCAATTGGTGTTTCTTGGTGACCTATCCAAAGTAAGCCAATCAAACTCTCACCGTCCTTGATTCTAAGGAGTATCCCAGTTGTATATCATCCAAGACAGATTTATTTGGTGTCCTGAAATCTTAGTATACTCAATATCCTTCATCAATGCTGTAATTCAAATGCATCAATTCTTCTGTCTTCTTTTTTAGTTGTCCAGCTTAACATAAAAACCAAGACAGATTTTCAGACAAAGAAAGCCTGTCACCCTACTTCCAAAAATCAGCCAATGAAAACATTTTGGATGTGATACTTACTTTACACTCAACCAAATATTGAACCAAAATGGCTTACAAAGTAAAGAAAAAGTGCCACCTTATATAAGAAGGTTCAGAGTCAAGTCAGCACCTTAATGATACACTAAAATTCCAAAGAGAACAACGTCTCCACTCTAGCAAACACAGCATACAGTTTGTTTTCATGCTTGTCCCTTAATGGTTGTACAATAGCTATGAAAATTCCAGGGGTCATACAGAAAAATTTCAAGGACAAAAGAAAAAAGAGAATTAATTTCTTTCTCTTTTTGTACCTGAAGAAGCTCTTTTTTAGATGCCCACCCCTTCAAAAGTTCCACTTTTGTCTTGTTAGAGGAACTGTGTCACATACCATTATGTCACTGACAGTTATGGCATTTTTATGACTAGCAAAAATTCATCTCATCTCAGGATATTAAAATAAAGCCTGGAGGGCTTATTTATCATGGAAAAAAAGTATATCTGATAGGTAAACTACAAATATGTTTGTGTACTTTCTTCAAATAAATGTTCTCTTTACCCTCTTTTATGCTTTAACTAAACCCATTTTATTTACATGGGCATTTCTAGACTTATCAAGTATTTTCCCACTATAAAACATGAATCACCATTCTTCTGAATTTGATAACAATTATCTTCTTGCTGTCCACCATTGTTTCTTAATGGCAATATAGCATTTTCTTAGGATGGATTCACTAGAGAAGTAAAATCAGATATATATGTGTATAGGTAGATAGATGATAGATAGATAGACAATAGATAGATGATAGATAGATAGATGATAGAGAGAGAGAGAGAGAGAGAGAGATAGATAGGTAGGTAGACAGGTAGATAGGTAGATGATAGGTAGATAGATTAGATAGATAGGGATTTATCTCAAAGAAATGCCCCACAATGTTGCAGAGGATAGCACGTCCCAAATTTGTGGGTCAGGCATCAGGTTGCAGGCTTCTCCCGAATCATGTGGTTGCAAGACTGACTAACCCACAATTGCAGGACCGATAAGAGGCTGTTGGCTAATGGGGTAGTAGAAGCTGGTGAATACCAAAATAGGCAGGTCAAATGGAAAGTTACTGGCTCACAGGGCTGCAGAGCTGGTGAATTCCAGAATCAGCAGGTCAGATGACAGACTGTTAGCTCAAGTCCCAAGAACTGAAGGTCAGATGATGATGAGCTGGATGCAGGATCCAGAGCAAGGGAGAGCCTTGCCAGAGCATCCATATATGTATATTGTATGCAGGTCACATCCCTAAGAAGTAAGGACAGGACTTAAGTAAGGGTATGACTTGAGTAAGGAATGACTTGAGTAAGAGTGGGACATGAGTAGGGGTGGGACATGAGTAAGGGTGAGATTTAAGTCATGCCATTTTGTAAGGCTGTGATTTAAAATACACCCCACATTAATCCTGCCTCATTATCATATAGAGGTTAGGATCTACAACACATAAAATGGAGGATAATTACTTAATATCACAAAATAAAAGATAATTACATCAGATAACAAAATGGAGGACAAGCACACAATACTGGGAATCATGACCTAACCAAGTTGACACACAACATTAACCATTACACACATATTGTAGATATTTGTTATTCCAGAAGCCCATGCCTTGTTAACAACTTTTTTTAGCAGTGTAACAAACTACTCAGAAACATAGTAATATCAACTTATAAGCCTTTATTTATTGCTTATCCATTTATGATTCAGTTGGGGGTGGCTGAGCGATGCTGGGATCTGCTGTGCATGGCTCCGAGCCATAGGTTGGTTCAGCTATGCCCCATGTGTCTTTTATATTTCTTGGAATCAACATTTATACAAAGCATGACCTTCATGGGGAAAAAAAATATACACACAAACACACACACATATAAGAAGCAACAACTATATATATCCTTGTAAGGATATTTTAAACCTTTGCTCATGTCACTTCCAGTACCATCTTATTGCCCGAAGCAATTCACATGGTCAAGCCAAACATCATATACTTCTTCCATGGAAATGGGGGATGAAAAATGTATTATATCTGCTGAAAAAATTATTCAAACAATCAGAGGGGGTAGCATAATTGCCCAATTCTAGTTTAGGTGCCCACCTTTGTGGTCTGGTTGGTGGTAGACCCTATTACTAAAGAGAGTGGTGGGGGGGGGAGTGGATTTTACTACAAAAAAGCCAGTAAAAAACACTTTTGACCACATCATGCTGAAAACATCAACGGTCAGTGTGATCATTAAAGTTATGTGTCAACTTGGCTAGGCCACCATTCTCAGTAGCTTGGCAGTTTTTTTTTTTTTTTGGCAGTTATGATGTAGTTTAGTGGTCATATAATGCTGTAATCACCTCCATGGCAAGATCTGACATAATGTGATTACCTTCATGATGGGATCTTCTGTGAATAGCCAATCAGTTGAAAGGGAGTTTCTTTGGGGAGTTGGTTGCATTCAAAATAGGCGGACTTTCTGGCAAGGCTTGTGGGCTTTTGGTCACTCTGGATCTTGCAGCTGGCTTCTGTCCATCTGGCCTCTGGTTCTTGGGACTTAAGCTACCTGCTTACCTGGAATTTGTCAGTGTCTGGCTTGTGAGAGCCCTGCTGCCTGACCTGCCAATCCTGGATTCACCAGCCCCTGCAGCTATGTGAGTCAGGAGAAGCCTCCAGACTGACCAAAGGACTTGGGACTTTCTAGCCTCTACAACCATGTGAGCCATTTCCTTATTATAAATCTCTCTTTGTATATATTTATTTGTTTTACTGGTTTTGCTTCTCTAGAGAACCTAACATAAGACATTTGGTAAAAGAGTGATTCTAGAGAAACAAAATTTTAAGGATGAGTTTTCTAAATTGGTTTTCAAGTCTGGTTAGCCTTAAAGAGGGTGATGACTCTGTGTCAGTAGTAAAGAGGTCACTGCTAACGCATGGCATGAGGTGGCAATAGAAGTATGCAAAATATCACCACCAATAGATCAGGCATTGTTGAGAGGTGAAGCTCTGTGTGGTCGCATGTTTGATATCTTTCTACAATTCTGTCATAAGAAGAAGTATAAAGAAGCTGGTTGGTTGGTCTACTTTCATTAGACAAAGTCGTGAAAGAAAGAGACGAACTCATGGCTTCAGAATCAAAGCTCAAGTGCTACATAAATAACCTCAAAGTTTCCACTTGTAAGTTGAGAGAAAGCATTATTCCTTGTAGTAGCACAGCTGATATTGTCAAAATCTAAGGGCAGAGTCTTATCCTAAAAGTGACTGAATTACAATGAAACTAAATTCCTGACTTTGAGTGGTGTCTGAAGTTTAAAGTGAGGGCATTGATTAGGAAGAAACGAGGTCCTGAAACTTAGAATAGGGATATATGGGCAGATAATTAGAAAACTGGGGATACTGAGCCCCTAAATTCTGTTGAATCACTCCCATCAACAGAACCAACTCTCTCACTCCCATCTGAAGTGATTACTACATTTTTGCTAGTTGTTGTTGCTCTTAGGGGCCATCAAGACATTTCTGACTCATAGCAACACTATGAAGGCAAAAATGAAGAAATAGAAGATTTTTACCATCACTCAATCAGCAAAGACAGGGTGGGCATGGCTACTGTAATGGACAGCGGAGTCAAAATAGTAATCAGAATAGTTTGACTTGTATGGACTTATGGTGTTGCCTATTCAGTCATGGTGTCCCTAGAAGTGAAATAGATTGAAAATCTACTAAAAATGCACTTGATCTGTACAAACAGAAGAATTCTAGGTCAAATGAACAGCATTCTAACTAAAATCACTGCAATAGAGAGTCATAGCACCTCAATCAATTCCCATTCCAGGGGTTGTAGTTCTGTAAACTTGCTCAAGTTTGGGAAATGATTGAGGAACATGATTGGAAAATTGATGAGGGGGTATGGGGAAGAATATGAGGCTAAACCTCTCTGAAGGGGCCAAAAATGTGAAGATATTTGCATTTTATATGAATGCTCACCAAATGGTGACCTCAGCAGAGATGGATTTTATCAAGTGGATAGGTGACACGTTCTGTGGAAACCAATAATTGTCTTTCTCTAGTCACTCCTGTCATTGTATAATGGGCTCATGAACAAAGTGGCCATGGTGGCAGGGATGGAGGTTATGCATGGGCTCAGCAACAAGGATTTCCACTTACCAAGACCAACTTGGCTACAGCCAGAGCTGAGCGCCCGATCTACCTGCAGCTGAGGCCAACACTGAATCCCTAATATGGCACAATCCATTCTGGTCAGCCCATAATCTGGTGGCAGGTTTATTATATTAGACTGCTTCCATTATGGAAAGGGTAGCTTTTTGTTCTTACTAAAATAGACACTCTGGATATGGATTTACCTTCCCTGCACACAAAGCTTCTGACAAAACTACCATCCATGGACTTACAGAATGCCTTATTCACCATCATGGCATCCTACATAGAATTGCCTTGATCAAAGGATTCACTTCACAGCAAATGAAATATGGCAATGGGCCCATGCTCATGTAATTCACTGGTCTTACCATGTTCCCCATCATCCTGAAGCAGCTGGCTTGATAGAATGATGCAATCACCTTTGAAAGACACAATTACAGAGCCAGCTAGGTGATAATGCCTGCAGGATTGGGGCAATGTTCCTCATAAGGTTGTATACACTCTAAACCAGCATCCTATATATGGTGCTGATTCATGTGTCTAGGAATCAAGAGGTAGAAATGGGAATGGCATCACTTGCGCTTACCCCTAGTGACCCACTCGCAAAATGTTTGCTCTCTGTCCCCACTACCCTATGTTCTGCAGACCTAGAAGTCTTAGTTCCAAAGGGAAGAATTCTTCCACCTGGAGACACCACTTATTCCATTGAACTGGAAGTTAAGAATGCCACCTGGTTACTTTGGGCTCCTTATGCCTCTGGATCAACAGGCAAAGAAGAGAGTTACCATGTTGGCTGGTGTGGTTTATTCTGATTACCAAGAGGAAATTTGATTGACATTACCTAATGGAGACAAAGAAGAGTCTGTGTGGAATGCAAAAGATTTCCTAGGGCATCTCTTAGCACTACTATGCCCTGTGATGAAAGTCAATGGAAAACTAAAACAACAAACAACCCAATTCTGACATGACAACTTATGGCCCAGACTCTTCAGTAATGAAAGTTTGGGTAACCTCAGCAGGCAAAAAACCAAGACCAGCTGTCTAAGGCTGGGTGGTCTAGAGGAAAAAAAAAAAAAAAACCAGTAATGCATATAAATATATAGAGAGAGATTTATATTAAGGAAACAGGTCACTTGATTGTAGGGGTTGGGACTTCCCAAGTCCTTGGATCTGGATAGAGTCCTTTCCCAATTCACAGAGCCACAGAAGCTGGTGGACCCAAGATGAACAGATTGGAGAGCATGGATCCTGCTCACAGGTTGTGACGGTTGAGGACTCCCCAAGGTTGGCAGATAAGACCGCAAGGGTTCTCCTGAGTCATTTGGCTGCAGGGGCTGGCGAACCTAAGATAGACAGGTCAGGGAGTAGGACTCTTGCTTGCAGACTGTGAAGATCGGCAAATTCCAACATGGACAGGTAAATTGCCAGCTCAAGTCCCAAGAACCAGAGGTCAGACAAGAGATAGCTTCTGGATCCAGAAAAAAGCCAACAACCTTTGCAACACGAGCAAGAAGGAAGTAGGTGGAGGAAGGCAGAGAGATGGAGCCTGAGGGGGACGTTAGCAGCCACAGGTCCCACACCCGCCAGTACCACTCATCAGATTCCGTCATGGGGCTGATTGCATATCAACTTTCAACAGGAAAGTAATCACAGCATTATACAACTGCCAAAACACTGAGAATCGTGGCCCAACCAAACTGACACACAATCTTAACCATCATACCAGCTGAGGTACTTGCTGAGGGCAAAGATAATACGGAATGGGTGGTAGAAGAAGGTAGTTCTAAAAAGCAGTTATGACCACATGACCAGTTGCAGAAATGAGGACTGTAATTATTACGATTATTTTTTCTTTGTATGCATGCACTGTCATAGATTGAATTGTATTCCCCAAAAAATCTGTTCCCTTGTATGATTATCTACCATTTCATCTTCCAATGTGATTTCCCTGTATGTTGTAAATCCTATCATTATGATGTAATAAAATGGATTACTGACAATTATACTGATGTGGTCTACAACATTAGATAGCATCTTAAGCCAATCTCTTTTGAAATATAAAAGAGAGAAGAGAGACATGGGAACCTCATACCACCAAGAAAGCATCTCTGGGAGCAGAGTGTGCCCTTTGGACCTGAGGTTCCTGCACTGAGCTGCTCCCAGCATAAGGGAAGACCGATAACGAGAACTTTCCTCCAGAGCCAACAGAGAGAGAAGGCCTTCTCCTGGAGCCGGCACCCTGAATTTGCACTTGTAGCCTACTAGAGAGTGAGAGAATAAACTTCTCTTTGTTAAAGCCACCCACTTGTGGTATTTCTGTTATAGTAGCACTAGATGACTAAGATATGCATCAAATATTTTTGTTTTTTTCACTTATAAAATATAGTTACTAACAGAGCTAGTACGTTTTTGGTTGTATGTGTGTTAATTATATCAATTTAGGTGCAAGTATGACTTTATCATTGTCTTTATTCAGGGACTATGCATGGTTTAAGGAGATATGTATGGGTGCCAAGTTGACAAGGGTGGGCTGTGATTGTTAAAGTTGTTAAGGTTGGCTGGGCCATGATTCTCAGTGGTTTGGTAGTTATGGTGTAGTATGGCAGTCGTATAATGATGTAATCAATTCCATGTGGAGATCGGATATAATGTGATCACCTTCATGATAGGACCTGAGTACGCAGTGTGTTGAAAGGGAGTTTCCATGGGGGTGTGGCCTGAATCCAATATAGGTGGATTTTCTGGCAAGGCTGTTCACTCTGAGTTCTGCAGCTAGCACCTGTTTGTCTGGCCTCTGGTTCTTGGGACTTGAGCTAGCCCTTTACCTGTTATCTTGCCTGCCAATCTTGGGATTTGTCAGTCCCCATGGCCTCTGAGCCACAGCTCTGCTGTCTGACCTACTGATTTTAAGTTCTCCAGCCCCTGCAGGTACATGAGTCAGGAGAAGCCTCTATGCTGTCCAAGGGACTCGGAACTTTCTAGCCTCTACAACCACATGAGCCATTTCCTTGATATAAATCTTTCTATGTATTTATAGACTTTAATTGTTTTGCTTCTCTAGACAACACAGCCTAAGACAGTCAGTAAATATTGAGCAGAAGCTGAAGATAGCTGTGTCCAGGTCATTCTAAATAGTAACAGATTTTTTTTTTTCTTGCCTCTGCCTTTAAGCACCTAGATTTTATTTCAGCTGAAGTTAGCTTTTTCTTTTAGCATATGTAGATTACAAATCCACATAATTATTTCTAAAGGTAGCTTTTATGTCATTATCTTCTACATATAAATGTTTTTGTCAAATGACATGAAAAATTCCAGATAATATAGTAAAATCACAACTTTCTGTTATGTCAATTTCTTATATCCTTTAAAAGATAATATTGTATCAATGTAATAACATGTTTTAGAACTTGCTTAGACTTTCCATTAATTGGTTTCATGACAATTTGAAATGATAACGATTATTTATCTGCTCGCATTTTTTTTCTACATGATTTCTCATAGTTCACCAAAAATAGCTTCAAAATTTTATTCTCAGGTCTTCTCAGCATTCTGAAATATAATGCATATAGGTAAATAGTCCTGAACTTATTTAGAAAATGGTTTCCTAGAAAAGATACAAGGCAGATTTTCACCAGAAAGCAGAATAGGCAAGGGTTTGCAATGGAACTTCAAAGATCAAAGGGAGAAATTGAAAATCAATAAATCCGGTTCCATAGTTTTGTAATTTTTGAGGTACAATATATGCCTCTCATTTCCAGAATTAGATACATCTTGTTTTTTTTTTGTGTATATCTCATGACATGTTTTCAAGGTTAACTTATGCTTCAAATTTTAAAGCTTAGAATCCTTGACTTCTTTTCACTACGAACTTGATTTTAGAAATTGAGGAAAGACTGTGGTTTGGGCGAGACGTCAGTATATTATAGGAGATAGATACAACCAAACAGGATGTTTGGAATTTCTGATATTACTATATTGATTTCCGGAACACTTTCTCATGTATCCTTTAATTATATTCATACACTTTCTGGTGCGTTTTCATGTTCAAAGTCCTGAATTTCTTCGATTTGGGAACATGTTACTTCAGTTCTCTTCTCACAACTGTTCTAGTTCATTTGTTTTTACTTTTTAGTATTTTAAAAAGCTTGTCGCTATGAGTCGGAATCGACTCTACAGCACTGGGTTTGGTTTGGCTTTGGTACGACAAAGTATAATATAAATTCAGATAACATACATGTAATATGTATATAGTTTGATGATTTCTTTCACAAAATAAATGCATGTGTAAGACCAGCTCTCAGAGCAAAAACAACACTCCAGAATCTTAGCAGCACCCACAGAAACACCTTTTTGAACCATTCCATTTAGTTCCCAAAGGAGTCATAACCCCGACTTGTAACAAGCATAGTTAGCTCTCTCTATTTCTTTAGACTGTACATAAATTGAACCATATAATGTGTGAGTTACTTAATTCAACATTATTTTTGTTAAGCGCATCCATAAAATTATATAAGGGTAGAGTTTATTCATTCTGAATAGCACGTCGTTGTGTGAATACATTGCAGTTTATCCGTTCTGCTATTGATGCACATTTGAGTAGTTATTTTCTTTACTACTAAATTTTTTATGAGTATTTTTTATTTGTTATTTTCTAAACATGACATTCAATTCTGGTGAATGAATTAAATTTCTGGGTCATTGAGTATATAACTGTTCACCTTTAAGAGATACTAATGAGTATCCTATTATACTTTTACTGGCAATTTGAGAGTTCCAGTTACTCCGCAGCCTCACCAACACTTAGTGTTATAAATCTTTTAATTTGGGCTATTCTGATGGGTATCCTGCTGCCATTGAGTTAATTCCGACTCATGGCAACCCTATGTGTTACAGAGTAAAACTGCTCCATAAAGTTTGCTTGGATGTAATCTTTATAGAAACAGATTGCCAGGCTTTTATTTCATGGCATTGCTGCATGGATTAGAACCTCCAAACTTTAAGGTAATAGTTAAGCATATAACATCTGTGTTACCTAGGTATTTTAACCATGCTTTTAAATATCATTTCCCTGGAGCCTAATAACATTGAACAGAATTTCAGATATCGCCCATTCGAATATTATCTTTTCTTAAGTGCCTGTTTTTCTTGGATTTTTACTGGATTGTGTAACTTTTTCTTATTGAATTGCAAGAATTCTCTGTATAATCTGGGTAAAATTTTTTTTTTTTGGTAAAATATGTGCATTACAAGTATCTTTTCTCACTCATAAGGTTTTTATTTTCTCAATACTGTCTTTTGATGAACAGAAAATCTCAATGCTAATTCAGATAAATACATGATTTTTTTCTTTGTGATTAGTACTTTTTGGGTTCTCAGGTGTTAATAATTGCCTATTAAAATACCACAAAGATTTTTTCCTGTTTTCTAGTCTAAAACTTTATTGTTATACCATTTATATTTAGATCTACAATCCATTTATATTTGATTTTTGAATATGATGTGAGGTAATGGTTAAGATCTATTTGTTTTCATATGTGTATTCCATTTATACAACAGTTTTTAAAAATCCTTTGGCAAACATATAGCTGTTTCTCCTGTGTCATAAATTGACATATGTGTGCTGATCAGTTTCTAATCAATCTAGTATATTCCGTCGGTGCCAATACAACACTGTATAAATCACTAGAATTTTATAATTGGTGTTTACAAATACCTTCTTATTTGGTATTGTATGTCATCAATTTCTGTCCTTTAAGATTGTCTTAGAAATTGTATCAGTTGTCTTTTGTCTGCATGACAAAACATTACAAAATATATTTGCTTGAAACAGTAATATATTCCTTAATTTTTTATGAATCTGTAGATTGGTAGTGCTGTGTCTCAGCTACTTTGTTTAGATTCATTTATACTATTGGGTCAGTTGGGGGCAGGGAGAGGCAGGACAGTTGAGCTGATCATTTATCCTGGACTTCCTCAAGACAGGACAAATTTAAGTCAGATTCCATGAGAGCAAAAGTGGACATTTTAAAATCCCTTAAAGTCTAGTTTTACCACTTTGGATTTATTCCACTTTGGATTTGGATTTATTTTGTCAAAAGAAATCACAAAACCAAAAAAAAAAATATAAAAAAATCTACTGCTGTGGAGTTGATTCTGACTGATAGCAACCCTATGGGACAGAGTAGAATTGCCCCATAGAGTTTCCAAGGAGTGCATGGTGGGTTCACACTGTCCACCTTTTGGTTAGCAGCCATAGGTTTTAACCACTACACCACCAGGGTTTCCAAGAAATCATAAGGTTAGCTCAAATTTGAGAAGAGGAGATATAGACCTACATACTGAGATGAAATGGTGAAGCCATATTTCAAGCAAAAATGCAAAGGACTGATCTGAAATCTTTGAAAACAATCTACCACAGTTATGCTGGTCTTTTAACATTTCCATATCAATTTTAGCAAAAATCTTTACAATTTCCACATATACACAAGTACATATATGTGTGCACACAAACTGTCTGCTTGTATATTTTTGGTTTTGCATTGAATATATACATCAATTAGGGAATAATTAAAACCCACCAAGTACTCCTTGGAAACCCTATGGGGCAGTTCTACTTTGTGTTATAGGATCGCTATGAGTTGGAATTGACTTGATGGCAATGTTTCTCTTTTTTTTTTTTTAAGTTATTTAAATATTACTTGTTCAATTGATAAACAAGGAATATTTTCTCATATATTTCCTTTTTTTGAGTTTCTTACAATAATGTTTAAAATTTATAGTATAGAGGTGTAGTTTGTATTTTCTTAAATACATTATTTTTTATGAGGCCACTTTTAATGAGAATTAAATTGATGTAATAGCTACTAGATTTTCCCAATTTTTACAGTATTTTTTTGTTTGATTTGGTAAATTGCTTTGAGGGTTTTGTCCATATCATCATCATTCCAAAAATCTTGGCAAGTCACGCATAATGTTCTCCTGTTACCTTTTAGATGCATGTAAATATCTGTCCTTTTCCGTTCCTGGGCAACTCAAAAGGTTATGAGCTTGAATGCCAGCAGAAAGGTGGGTGGTTCAAACCCACCCAGAGGCATCAGGGAAGAAAGCTCTGGAGATCTGCTTCAGAATGGGCACAACATGGAAAATTCTATGTGCACTTCTACTCTGCAGTACATTGGGTTGCCACGAGTCACACTCAACAGCAATTGACTTTGTTTTGTTTTGTTCATTCCTGATGTTTTCTCATTCTCTTTCTCTTCTTGTAATCTTTCTGTTTTTAATTCAGACTTGTTACATATTTGTCTATTGTTTCAAACTTTTCAAGGAACTGACTATGGCTTTGTAAATTTTTTCTATTGCATGTTCATTTTCTATTTCTCTGATTTCCTTCTCTTCTCATGTTGTTTGCTCTTTTTCTTTAGTTTATTGAGATAAAAACTTTATAGCATTTTGTCTTTTCTAATAAATGTATTTGATATTATAAATATGCTCTACAAACTGCATTATTTTAGGTGTTGGTGGCTTAGTGATAGAATTCTTGCCTTCTATGTGGCAAACTTGGAATCAATTCGTGGCTAGTGTATGTCATGCACAACCACCGTCCATCCGTCAGTAAAGGCTTGCCAGTGGAGGCTTCCATGTTGCTATGTCGCTGAACATGTTTCAGTGGAGCCTCCAGAGTAAAATGAACTAGGAAGAAAGAACTGGTAGTCTACTTCCAGAAATCAGCCAGTGGAAACCCTGTGGATTACAGTGGTCTGATCTGCAACCGATCGTTCGGATGGCATAGGACTGGACAGAATTTTGTTCTGTTATGGGTGGAGTAACGAAATCAAAGACAGCTAACAACTTGAAGGTCAAATCAAAGACAGCTAACAATAAATCATGAACTGATTTATTTTTATTTCACAAGTTTTGTTTTAGTATCTATTCATTACCTTCATTTAACATATCTAAAATTTTTAATTTTAATTTTTTTTTTACCCATAGACAATTTATAAGTGTATTTTTATTATTAAGGATTTAGGCATTGTATAGTTATAAATTAGTAACTCCTTGTAAACTATATATGTTTATATATTATGCCAAGTTTTTAATTATATTAATCAGATATGTGGTTTTTTGTTTTGCTTTAAATAATGTTGTGTCTACTTCTTCAATCAACTGTTGAGAGGTGTGCTGAAGTCTCTCACTATGATTGTGAATTTGTCTATTTCTCCTTTTAGTACTTTTAATTGTTTCTTTTTATTATGTGTTAAAGCAGTTATCGCTTTCACATTAAGGAATGTAAATCTGTTCTTAAAGTGAATTTGTGGTGTACAAATGATGCTAGGCATTTACAAAGCCAATAGAACTTTAAATAACAAAGAGTAGAACAATATATGTAAATTAAAAAAAATATATTAACCAGGAGATCCTAGGATGTAATTCACACTGTAAAAACAGACAAACAAAAACAAAGGATCTAACTATTAAAACAAATGATATAACCTCGTTGAAGGAGGAGACAAAGAAGGTCCTGGCCTAAGTAACTCTGGACAATTGTGTTTTGCCTGGAAACTAAGACTAAAAATTAAAAGAACTATATATAAACTCCATGCTCATGAAATTAGTCAGTATGTCTCATGAGAACAGGGGTTAACTACTCTATAAAAGGTGTACATATATCAGAACCAAACGAATGAATAAATGGATGGCAGATAGCAAGAGTCAGGTTTCTCATTCTCAGAGAAGGAAGCTGCAAATAATCAAAGGGAAACATATAGTACTGGGTTAGAGTTGGAGACATCAGTATAAATTAATGTTTAATTTAATATGGGTATATTGATAAAATAGATACAGAAATAAATATGTATATATATCTTTGTTCACTAAGGGTGCTTAGAAGCAATAATGTTCCTGTCCTAAAAAGCATGCCTAACACCCTGTTTTTATTTTCTAATATCATTCTCCAATAGAAGAAACCAGGGCTCTATACAGAGATAGCTGGCTCTAGAACTGGGCCTGTTGCAGAACCTTCTCTTGTTCTAGATCCCAATCAAAACTATTAGCTTCTTGAGTCGCTTGAGAAATAAGATGGAATAGCACACTCAAACAAGGAATATGTTGCCTCCAAAATCCAAAAAGGCCCACCAGGCATCATGCTCTCATTTTAGTTGGAGGAGGGTCTGGTTTTAACAACTTATAGTTCACTTTAGAAGGAATATCTGGACATGCCCTATACCACTGGACCCTGAGAAATTTCACTGAGGCAGAATGTGCCTGAATTTTTGTGGGATTGATTTCCCATCCACTAGTGTGCAAATATTGGAATATGCAAATGGTAACCCTGATGGCATAGTGGTTAAGAGCTATGGCTGCTAACCAAAAGTCGACAGTTCGGATCCACCAGCTGTTCCTTGGAAATCCTGTGGAGCAGTGTCTTAGTCATCTAGTGCTGTTATAATAGAAATACCACAAGTGGATTGCTTTAACAAAGAAATTTATTCTGTCACAGTCTAGTAGATTAAATATCCAAATTACATGTGTCAGCTCCAGGAGATGGCTTTCTCTCTCTGTTGGCTCTGGAGGAAGATTCCTTGTCATCCATCTTTCCCTGGTTGAGGAGTTTCTCAGGTGCAGGGTCCCATGTCAGAAGGATGCACTTTGCTCCTGGAGCTGCTTTTTTTGGTGGTATGAGGTACCCAACTCTCTGCTTGCTTCTCTTTCCTTTTATCCCGTAAGAGGTAAAAGGTGGTGCAGGCCGCACCCCAGGGAAAGTCCCTTTACATTGCATCAGGGGTGTGACCTGGGTAAGGGTGGTGTTACAATCCCACTCTAATCCTCTTTAACATAAAATAACAATCACAAAATGGAAGACAAACACACAACAATAGGAATCAAGGCCTAACCAAGTTGACACATTTTGGGGAGGGGAATATAATTCAATCCATGACAGTCAGTTATACTCCATCCTGTAGGGTCTCTGTGAGTCAGAATTGACTCAATGGCAACAGGTTTGGTCTTTTTGGAGCATGCAAACATCTTACCAATAAGTCTAGAGTCACTGATACTTCTTCTTTACTAGGTCCAATCAGCATAATGTCATCAATTTGATGAACCAGTGTGACATCTTGGGGAAGGGAAAGGTGATTAAGTTCCCTGCAGACTAAATTATGACATTGGACTGGAGAGTTGATATGCCTCTGAGGCAGGACAGTGAAGATGTATTGTCGGTCTTTCCAGCTGAAGTCAAAATGCTTTTTATGGCCTTTAGAAACAGATATGGAAAAAGAGCATTGGCTAGATCAATAGCTGCATACCAGGCATCAGAAGATGTATTAGTTTGCTCAGGCAATGAAGTGACATCTGAAATAGCAGCTGCAATTGTAGTCAACACCAGCTAAGTTTATGATAGTCCACTGTCATTCTCCAAGATCCATCTATTTTTGTGCACAGGCAAAATAGGGGAATTGAATGGGGAAGTATTGGGAATACCACCTCTGCATCCTTCAAGTCTTTGATGGTGGCACTAGTCTCTGTAATACCTCCAGAATGCAGCATTGCTTTTGGTTTAACATTTCCTGGGTAGAGGCAGTTATAATGGCTTCCACTTGGTTTTTCCTATCATAATAGCATTACTCCACATGTCAGGGATCCAATGTCAGAGTTCTGCCAGTTGCTGAGTATGTCTATCCCAATTATGCATTCTGCAACTGGGGAAATCACTACAGGATGGGTTTATGGACCCACTGTACGCACTATAAGAGCTAAGACTCCATTAATAACCTGGCATTCATATGCCCCCACTCTGACTGGTGGGCCACAATGATGTTTTGGGTCTCCTGGAATTAGTGTCAGTTCAGAGCCAGTGCCCAGTACTCTCTGAAAAGTCTGACTATTTCCTTTCCCCCAGTGAACAGTCACTCTTGTAAAAGGCCATAGATCCCTCGTGTAAGGCTGGGAGACAGATGAATAGTATAAATTTTGGCAGCATATCGGAGTCTTTTTTTGAGGGGATCCAGCCTTCTCTTCATGGAAGGGGTTTGACTTTCTATTCTGGTGACTTGAATTAGACTGCCATTCACTTGACCTAGAATACTTCTGCTTGTACAAATCAAGTAAGAGTTAGTAGATATAACATTTATTTCACTTCTGGGGACAACATGACTAAGTAAGCAATGCCATGAGTCCATACCAGTCAGACTACTGTGATAACTGCTTTTACTCTGCTGTCCGTTATGGTAACCATGCTCACCTTGTCTTTGTCTACTGAGCAGGCCCCAGGGTCCAATCTGCCCCATCGTAGTTAACTGGTTGCCATTGATTTCAACGTATAGCAGCCATAGCACTTAACCACCATTGTAATTAGTTGTCTTAATTCAGTTAGGGCAGTTCCCAATGTCAAATCTTTCTTACATAAAATAACAATCACAGCAACCTTCAAGGATGCTGCGAATTCCCTTACCAAATTTGTTCCTCACCATTTTGGCAAAATGTGTGTCCTTTGGGCACTCCATGTGTGTGTCTGTGGGTTTAACCTGATAAATCCACTACGACATGCCAATTTCCCTAAACCTTTGAATACCTTCTTCTACAGTACACCAAGACAGTTCTGGCATTTCAGCGTGACTTAGTGTAGGCCACTGCTTAATCCGTACTTTACTCAATCAACCAAATAAACTACAGTCATGTATCATTTAATGCTCACCATACCTTCTGTGAAGTAGGACGTTATGTGATCTGGACGTTGTGAGAACACCGCATTATGGATGAAGTTCCTTTCAGGCATTGGCTACCAGAATAAGCAGGTTTCAAGCATATTAAAAATTTGCTGGGGCAAACAACCTCCCTGTGCAATTAGTTTATCTACGATTTTGACAAATTCTTCTGTTGCCTTCATATCAACATTCACCACTCACTTTCACATTATGCAGTGGGAAATATTGTCTGAAACACTTGAACCACCCTTGATATTGTAGTTTGGTCCTGCTTTTTCTTTAAGCATCTCAAACAAACTTTGTGCCTTAGCAGTGATTGCCAACGTGCTGAGAGGGATTCACTTTTTTTTTTTTTTGGTAATAATTTTTATTGAGCTTTAAGTGAACGTTTACAAATCAAGTCAGTCTGTCACATATAAGCTTATACACACCTTACTCCGTACTCCCACTTACTCTCCCCCTAATGAGTCAGCCCTTCCAGTCTCTCCTTTCCTAACAATTTGCCAGTTTCTAACCCTCTCTACCCTCCCATCTCCCCTCCAGACAGGAGATGCCAACACAGTCTCAAGTGCCCACCTGATACAAGTAGCTCACTCTTCATCAGCATCTCTCTCCAACCCATTGTCCAGTCCTTTCCATGTCTGATGAGTTGTCCTTGGGAATGGTTCCTGTCCTGGGCCAACAGAAGGTTTGGGGACCATGACCGCCGGGATTACTCTAGTCACAGTCAGACCATGAAGTCTGGTCTTTTTATGAGAATTTGGGATCTGTATCCCACTATTCTCCTGCTCCCTCAGGGGTTCTCTGTTGTGCTCCCTGTCAGGGCTGTCATCGGTTGTGTCCGGGCACCATCTAGTTCTTCTGGTCTCTGGATGATGTAAGTCTCTGGTTCATGTGGACCTTTCTGTCTCTTGGGCTCATAGTTATCCTGTGACCTTGGTGTTCTTCATTCTCCTTTGATCCAGGTGGGTTGAGACCAATTGATACATCTTAGGTGGCTGCTTGTTAGCATTTAAGACCCCAGACACCACATTTCAAAGTGGGATGCAGAATGTTTTCATAATAGAATTATTTTGCCAATTGACTTAGAAGTCCTCTTAAGCCGTAGTCCCCAAACCCCCACCCTTGCTCCGCTGACCTTTGAAGCATTCATTTTATCCCGGAAACTTCTTTGCTTTTGGTCCAGTCCAGTTGAGCTGACCTTCCATGTATTGAGTATTGTCCTTGAGGGATTCAAGTTTGTGCACGGTTCTCAATCCACTTTGTATCAGTCATCTAGTACTGCGATAACAGGACTACCACAAGTAGATGGCTTTAACAAAGAGAAATTTATTTTCTCACAGTCTAGTAGGTTACAAGTCCAAATTCAGGGCGTCAGCTCCAGAGGAAGGTTTTCTCTCTCTGTTGGCTCTGGAGGAAAGTCCTTGTCCTCAATCTTCCCCGGGTAGAGGAACTTCTCAGGCTCAGGGACCCTGTGACCAAAGGATGTGCTCTGCTCCTGGTGCTGCTTTCTTGGTGGTATGAGGTCACCACATCTCTCTGCTCACTTCTCTTTTTCATCTCAAAAGAGATTGGCTTAAGACACTACCTAACCTTGTAGACTTCTTCAGTATAATTGCCACTAATCCATCTTATTCCATCATAGTGATAGGATTTCCAACTCATAAGGTAATCACATCAGAAGATAAAATGGTTGACAATCATACAAGAGAATCATGACATAGTCAACTTGACAGATATTTTGGGGGACACAATGCAATCTGTGACACAATTCACTAGCAATTTCTCCATGTCAGATATAGGTCCCTCTTGCATTTTTGTTAGTATTGCAGCTTTCAGTGGAGCTGATCCATTAACAGCTTGGAGAATTTTTTTCTTTGTTTTTCAGCATAGTCATGATCATTGAGTGCCACATGGGTAAATTTGCTACATACCATTCTCTGGTAGGGATTTCTGAACTCTATTGTAATCCTACGGGACCACAGATGTATATGCAGCTGGATGTTGTCCAAATGGATGTTATCTGGAACCTGAATGTGTTAGATTATTTTCTAATCCCTTGAGGTGAAACAATGAGTAAAGAACCTGTGCTTTGTGGGCTCATATCAATAAATTCAGGCTGATCCAGCTTTATGTTTGTTGCAGCATTATGCTTAATAGCTATTTCCACACATATTCACCAGGTTTCTGTTTGTATATATTAGAAAAATCAAGTAGCTCTTTTGGAGTGTAGCGTACTTTCTCCATACTTTGTACTTTACCTCATGGGGCTTGCTGGGACTGAGGACTTGCTTTTGGTACAGAATCAAAAATGGGTGGTTGTGATGGGCCCTGGGGACATTCAAGAATGTCTTGTAAAGCATTTGCCTCAGGCAGTGCCCCAGGCAATGCCCCAGGTGCTGCCCCAGGAAATATCTCAAACAAAGACTCTTCAGGACAGGACTGGGTTAATCTCATCAGATAAGAGTGGAAAAAATAATGTTTTTACTAGGGAGAATGTTTTAACGAAGGTGGAAAAATCTCTTCAAATGGGAGTAAAGAGTTGGTTTTGTTGGCAGGAGTGATTCAATGGAAGTTAGGAGCTTAATGTCCCCAGTTTCCTGGTTATCTGCTCATACTTCCCTGTCCCAAGTTTCGGGATCCCATTTCTTCCCAATTAATGCCCTCACTTTAACTTCAGACATCATTTGAGGTTGGGAATTTAATTGGTGTTATAATTCAGCCACTCTTATAATAAGCCTCTGGATTTGGCAATGTCAGCTCTGTTACTACAAGAAATAAGAGTTTCCTTTAGGGAACAAGTGGCAACTTTCAGGCCTTGTATGTAGCACTTCAGTTGTGACTCTGAAGACTTGAGCTTATTCCTTCCTTGCACCACTTTGTCTAGCAAGAGTAGGAATAACTAACCAGCTTCCTTACACTTCTCAATCTGACAGAATTGTAGTGAAGTGTCAAATGTGCAATCACCTAGAGCCTTGTCTTTCACAAATATTTGATCCAATGTTGGTGATATTTTGTGTATTTCTATCATCACCTGATGCCTTTTTACTATCATCATCTGATGCCTTTTTACTACTGACAATATAGCTGTCGGTACTTTTAAGACTAGCCAGATTTGAGAACCAATTAAAAAAACTCATCCTTAAGATTTTGTTCCTTTAGAACCGCTCCTGTTACTAAATGTCTTAGGCCAGGATCTCTAGAGGAGGAAAACCAGTGAAGCTTAAATATAAATATATAAAAAAAGCCAAAAACCAAACGCATTGCCATCAAGTTGATTCCAACTCATAGAGTCCCTGTAGCGACCGTATAGGGCAGAGTAGAACTGCCACATATGGTTTCTAAGGAGCGGCTGGTGGATTTGAACTGCTGAGCTTTTGGTTAGCAGCTGAGCTCTTAACCGTTGTGCCCTCGGGGCTCCATAAATATATAGAGAGAGATTTATTTTAAGGAAATGACTCAAGTAATTGTGGAGTCTCATAAGTCCCAAATCTGTGGGTCAGTGGCAGGCTGGATGCTTCACCTGACTCACATGGTAGCAGAGGCTGAAGATTCAAAATCTACAAGTCAAGTGGTAGGCTTCTGGATGCTGGCTCATGGGGTTTACAGGAGCTGCTGAATCCAAAATCTGCAGGTCGGCTGGTAGGCTGCTGGCTCATGTCTCAACTACTGGAGGTCAGAAGATGATGAGGCAAATGCAAGATGGAGAGAGAGCAAGTTTTGCAAGGACATCGGTACCTTTTGGATGTAGACCACACCTGCAAGGAAACTCCCCTTTAATCTGATTGGCTGCTCACATCAGATCACAAAATGGGGATGGTTACACAATATCTGCCAAACCACTGAGAATCAAGCCCTAGCCAACTGACACATAAATTTAATCATCACGAAAACAATAGAAACTTTCTTTACGGCTCTTCTTAATTCTTCCTGAGTCCTCATCAGAATTGCCCTTAATGCCTATAGTTCTAACAAGTCTTTTCAAGGCATCTCCACTCTTTTTATGGAGCACCTCAAAACTTCCATCCTCTACATATTACTCAATTTGAAAGCCACATCCACATTTTTAGGTATTTGTTACAGCAGCATCCCACTCACCAGTACTAAAAAAGCTATTGTTTTCTTAAGTCTGCTATAACGGAACACCACTAACTGGGTGGCTTTAAGCAAGAAATTTATAGTTTCATAGTTCTGCAGTCTCTGAGTCTGAGATCAGGTTACTGGCTTTGGTGATTCCTTCTGAAGCTTTAAAGGGAAAATTTGTTCCATCCTTCTCTGCTACCTTCTTGTAATTTTTGCAGGCATTCCTTGGCTTCATCTGGACTGTCACAAGTTATTCTTCTCTGTTACTTTTCATGAATCTTTGTGTTGACTGGCTTCAGTCTGCTGGGTTTTTTGTTCCTTGTTTCTGAGGTCACTCATGCAAGTTCTTTTATCTAGGAACTCAATCTGTGCTAGAATAACTAAAATGGCACTCTTCATTCAGGAAATATCACCAGGTTACCTTTCTACTTTCTGTATTTTTCCCAGAAATACTTTACAGCAAAGTGAGTAGTTCCATGAAGGATTTCAAGAGAATTTAAGCCCTAAATGAAAGCTCTGTATCCTTACTGGCTAAAGTCTCATTTAGCCAAAGGGATTTGTAGAGTGAAGCCTAGAGTCAATGTGGGGGAAACAACACAAGGGTGTGAATACCAGGAGGTATGGATAATTGGAGGCCACTGAAAAGGTGATAAACTGAGGCTGTAGTTGACATTTATAATGCTCCTCTTTCAGTTTCCATTCCTTGTTTCCAGAAACAAGCTGAATGTTTGTCACCAGAAAGAAGCTTAATGTTTTCTGTTTGTTTGTGGGGTCCTCCCCTGGACAGAGAGTGTCATGTATTGGTCGCTGATTTAAAATACATATGAGCCCTGATGGTGCTGTGGTTAAAGAACTCAGCTGCTAACTGAGAGGCTGGTGATTTGAACCCGTCCCTACTGGAGAAAGATGTGTAAGTCTGCTTCAATAAAGATTACAGTCTTGGAAATCATGGCCATTTTGTATCTGAATGCACTGAGCAAGCTCTAGGTTGGCTGGGAAAAGGGTCTGACTCACACCTCCAGAATTTGTAATTTTTGTCCACTCATGTATCAACAACCTTCACTGCAATAGATGTTTTTTGGCAAGTATCCACAAGTGTTTCTCGTGGTACTGTTGTTAGGTGCAGCTGAGTTGGTTCTGACTCACAGTTACCCTACATATAACTGAACAAAATGTTGCTTGGTCCTATGCTGTTCCCACAGGAGAAGGCGTGTTTGAGCCCATTGTTGCAGCTATGGTATAAGTCCATCTCATTGAGGGTATTCCTGTTTTTCACTGACCTCTACTTTACCAAGCACAATGTCTTTATTTAGGGATTGGACCCTCCCCAAAACATGTCCAAAGTAAGCAAGATGAAGTCTCGCCATCCTTGCTTCTAAGAAGCATTCTGGCTGTCCTTCTTCTAAGACATATTTGTTCATTCTTCTGGCTGTCCGTGGTATATTCAATATTCATCACCACCACCATAATTCAGATACATCAATTCTTTTTTGTTCGTCTTTTTTCATTGTCCAGCTTTTGCACGCATATGAGGCAACTGAAAATATCAGGGCTTGAATCAGATGCACCTTAATCATCAAAGTGATGTCTTTGTTTTTTAAGATTTTAAGATGTCTTTTTGCAGTTTTTTGTTTTCTTTTTGCACCAGAAAGTAGTCCTGGTTGCTCAATGGTTATAGCACTCTGCTACCAACCAAAAGGTCATTGGTTAGAACCCACCAGTTGCTCAGCGAGAGAAAGATGTGGCAGTCTGCTTCGGTAAAGATTTACAGCCTTGGAAACTATGGGACAATTTTACTCTCTCCTGCAGGGTCACTGTGAGTAGGAATCAAATCGATGACAGTGGGTTTCGTTTTGCAGCAGGTTTGCCCAATGAAATGTATTGCTTAATTTCTTTTTTTTTTTTTTTTGCTCATTTTCTTTTTTTTTAAATTGTACTTTAGATGAAGGTTTACAGAACAAACTCATTTCTCATCAAACTGTTAGTACACACATTGTTATATGACATTGGTTAACAATACCACAACACATTAATATTCTCTCTTTTCAACCCTGGGTCCCCTATTATCAGCTTTCCTGTTCCCTCTTGCCTTCCAGTCCCTGCCCCAAGGCTGGTGCATGGGTCTGTTCAATCTTTGGCTAAAGGGTGAACCTCAGGAGTGACCTCATTACTGAGTGGAAAGGGTGTCTGGGGCCATACTCCCAGGGTTTCTGCAGTCTCTGTCAGGCCAGCAAGTCTGGTCTCTCTTTTTGAATTAGAATTTTGTTCTGTGTTTTTCTCCAGCTCTGTCCTGGACCATCTATTGTAATCCCTGTCAGAACAGTCAGTGGTGGTAGCCGGACACCATCTAGTTGTACTGGACTCAGTCTGGTGGAGGCCATTGTGGATGTGGTCCATTAGTCCCATTGCATGATTTCTTGATTGCTGCCTCTATGGGAGTTTATTGTAGACACAAGTAAGATAAAACCTTTGACAACTTCCATGCTCTGTTTATCATGATGTTGTTTATTGGTCCAGTTGTGAGCATTTTTATTTTATGTTGAGGTGTAATCCACATTGAAGTTGTGGTCTTTGATCTTCATCAGTAAGAATTCAAGTCCTTGTCACTTTTGGCAAGCAAAGTTATGTCATCTATGCATTGTAGGCTATTAGTCTTCCTCCAATCATGATACCCCATTCTTCTTCATATAATCCAGCTTCTTGGATTATTTGGGACACATGAGACAAATGTATTTACACTCTATGTCCATTCTGAAATCTCTACCTAGGTATCTCAACCCCCAATATTGAAGTACTAAACCTCATTGAGTCAGTAAAACTTCTCATGACTTTGGCATCTTGTATTTATAATTTTATGTCTTCATTGTGCTAGATTTCTTATCAAGCTTAACAGAATTAAGACAATCCCTACTCTTCAAATGCTTCTTTCCATTTATTTTCACAATTAGTAGTTGTAGTAACACTAGTACTTATGAATTGTAATCTATTTATTAGACAATGTGTTAATTGTTTTGCATATACTATTTCATTTAGCCCTTTCAGCACACTATTGACTATTTTATAGATGAGATCATTGAGGCACAAAAAGATCAAGTAATTTTCCAAATATCATAATGCTAGAATTTAATGCTTTTTATTGAGTTTGACTGAAACCAAATCAAATTAATTGCATCCAAGTCAATTCTGACTCACAGCGACCCTATAGGACAGAGTATAACTACCCCATAGGGTTTCCGAGGATGTAATCTTTTAATCTTTATCTTTATGGAAGCAGGCTGCCACACCTTTCTCCTGTGGAGCTGCTGGTGAGTTTGAACTGCCAATCTCTCCATTAGCAGCCAAGGGGCTCCTTCACTGAGTTCAACAGCCTATGTAGAATAGAATTTTTAGGTGTGTTGGTAGAAAGAGAAACAAAGGTAAGAGTTTGAAACTGAGCACACAAAGTGTCAAATGATAAATGATATCCAAATAGAAATACTTAGATGCAGGAGAGGGGAAAAAAGAAGAGGGCCTGTACTAATGTCTAAGAATTGCTAACAATTAAACATTTGATGGAGCCTTGGCTTTGCAGTGGTTAAGAGCTTGGCTGCTAACCAAAATGCCAGCATTCAAATCCACCAGCCACTCCTTAGAAACTCTAAGGGGCAGTTCTACTCTGTCCTACAGGTTCATTATGGGTCAGAATCGACTCAGTGGCAATGGGTTTGGTTTCTTTCTTTTTTTTTTTGGTATACTCTGGCAAAGGAAATGATTGAGCCATCAGTGAGATCACACGGAAATCAAGAGTGTTCTTGAGTTTGATTCAGTGATGAACAATTTGCCAATGGAAAATTGTATACTGTTATTGGGTCAAGTAGCCTGTTTTCATGAAATGTATTTTCTTCCAGAATCAAAAGAGGGCTGAAATCTTGACTCAGCATACCGGTACAGCCTGAATGTTGCTTAAACAATGTTACCTTGGAAGCCTGTACCTAAGATTCTACTCTTTTAAGGCAATTGCTGGAGAGAGATTCAACTCTGAGTTAGAAATGCTCTCTTCCCACCTGAAAGGAAATCAGTATTGTTCACCACAGCCTTCACTACATAGCAACAGGAAAGGAGAGAAACAAATGAGAAAAGAGTTGTAGAGGAAAGAAGGTAGATATGACCCTAACATTCCCCAGCATGTTGTCTCCTTTTCAAAATGGGCGACTGAGAGCTTGACATAACTGACTTCATTATGAACCTATAAGTTTCTCTCCTTCTTCTGCCTGTCTCCTCCTTCGCATACCTTTATTAATAACCTTGTTTGAACCTAATGTTAATGACTTTGTTCTTTGCTTTAATCTAATGCAAATAGCTGTTTTGTTCTGTCTGACCACCTGTGACTTACAACCTGCCACGGGGGAAATCACAGTCCAGGTGTCTGATATGTATATCTTTAGCCTGATAAAGAGATGTCCAGCATGTATCTCTTTAGTCTAATAAAGAGTTTTTTGTCACTATCTTGTAATGAATAACTCCTCCGGCCATACCATCAGCAGGTTACAAAGACATTTCTAACCCTTTTAAAATCCTATATAAGCTCTAATGTATAATTGCTCTTTGGGACTCCATAGAGACAGTCTGTGTTGCTGTTGCTCAACTGTAATGTATACATCTCCTGAATAAAATTTCTCACTCTCTCTGACTTTGCGTTTCGTTGGCTCGGCTGTTCCAGGGCATGGACCCTAATGAGGCAACGTAGAAGTGAAGTACATAAGTACCTGCTGAAAATAAGATATACTTGTGGGTTGGTGTGAAAAGAGGAACATAGCACCCAGGTGAGAAGCAACAATCCATAGGCAGCTTCTACGGAGTTCAGTAAAAAAATGAAGTGGGATAGAAAACCAATCACTTATTCCCACACACATTGAGTGCCATATGGATTGCCAAAGGCAATAAGTTTCAAGTAAAAAATTGTGCTGTTTATCATTCTTGAGTACTCTCCATCCCTTGCTTATGAAATAGCGACAAATTAACAGTAAGATTTTTTGTTTTCCTCAATTGTGCTTTTACCCAATATCAAGGAAAAGGTGAGGGAATTCACTAAGGTCAATAAAAAAAAAAGAAAAAAAAAAAAAAACAGAAGCTGCTAAATCAAATAGATGAATTTTAACCCTTATCTTCCTTTACTGCTTTGTAGCACTTTATATCATTAACTATTACTCATTCTTGAAGCTCTCTCTTTATTCTAACTTCCCTGAAACCTCAAAGCTCCTATATTTTCTTTTAATTTTTTTCTTTTTTAACCTAATTCGTTCTATCTCCTTTTACTTAGCCTGGCTTTAAATCTAAGTTGACTGTAGCTTTCTTCTTTTCTTTAAAACTAAAACCAGACCTGTTGCCATTGTGTCGATTCTGACCCATAGCAATGCTATAGGACAGAGTAGAACTCCCTTACAGTGTTTCCAAGGTTGCAATCTTTATGGAAGCAGACTGCTACATCTTTCTCCTGCAGAGTGGATGGTGGGTTCAAGCTGCTGACCTTTTGGTTAGCAGTGGAGCACTTAACTACTATGCCCTACAAACTCTCTGGATGATCTTATTCAATCACTATATTTTTCTATTTATATGATGAGTAGCACCAAATTAGTTCCTTTGACTGGGTCTCTTTCTTGAATGTTAGATATGTAATTTCAACTGCCTGTTGGAAACCTGCCATTGACAAGCCAGAAACACATCAAACATAACATGTCAAAAGCTGGACTCTTCCTCTTTCCCTGAAACTTTCTCTTCCTACGTTTCTGTCTTTAAATACCCAATTGCTCAAGACCATTTACATCCCCAAACCACTTTCAAACATTTTCAATTTCCTACTTTCTGGGAAAATAATTTTCACAACAGAGTTATTGCAACAACCTCATAGCTAGTCTGTTCGTCAGATTTTCAATGTCTTCCTTCCACCACTACCATCCAATATACTTGCCTCTACGACCAAACTGAATATTCTATTTTCTAAATCCATTAATTTACCTGAGAACTGGAAACAAACATTACTGCTAGAATTTTTAAGGAAAATATGAATAGGAAAAAAAAATTGATTAAAGGAATAATCCCAGTAATAACAGTGCACTTTTCTAATCACACTGCACATGATATAATCTGGGGAATTGTATTTTATTCTTATTTGAATTGTTTTCTATGTAACTTAAGCATTTCATGTTCATTTCCCGTATACAGAAGATATTAAATAATTGCTACATTCTAAATTATTTTAGATCATTTTGTTTTTGTATTATTTACTTTTTCTCAAATAAGCTCATTTTTAATTTTTAATAAAAGTAACTGTAAGATTTATTTATATTCCACAGTTTATCTTTAAAATCAAGTGTTTTTTTTTTAATATATAAATTCAACTATACCTGTATAATTTATATACCAAGGGCAATTTTTAAGGGGAAATTTATATTGCTTGACTGATGTGTACATAACATCTTCTCATGTATTAGACTATATTATACAATTCCTCAAAGCAGTGATTAGCTTTGATTTGAAAGATTTTGTCTGTAAAGAAATATTTTATCCCAAGAGAAATATGGTTACATGTTGATAACCTCAACAGATGTGTTCAAAATAGAACCAACATTACCGTAGTTGTTAAATCATACGTAATCCCTTATTTTATTAAAATCAGAGTGAATATTAGGACAAAGAAATATGAATGAACTTTACACTTACTGAAATGTCACTATGCAGAAAACTACAAAATCGTATGTAATTGAACTGTATTTTGCACTTTTGAAATAAATTTTTCAGTCTCTTTGAAGACATTCACAATGTGAGATTGTTCTCATTGTTTAAGGAAATAATATTGTGCTGTTGAATCATATACAGTTGCAAATATTTTGTGTTTGCTTTTTGTGTTGCTTGCTTAACTTTATTGCTCTGATGAAAAAGTACCTATACTATTAAAATCCCTTTTATTCATTCTGCTTCATTTAAAAACTCACTGCAAGAGTGCTTGATGGTTGCAATCTGATTAACTGACTTTACTATTGGGCCATAACCAGATCTGCTGCAAATATGTTTTATTAAGTTGGATGAGTGTTGTGTTTTTTGAAAAAAAAGTTGAGTCATTTGAGTAAGCATGCTGTAGTTTACCTGGGTTTCCTGAAGTCACTGCTTTTTGTTTGTTTTTTGTCTTAAAATATCTGGCCATATCCTTATCTTACCTTCCTGGCCACTGTGGTCAAACTGATTTTGTTAAAGACTTTAACTCTTCTTGGATTAATATGTAAATAAAAGTAAGATTCCTTGGTTGGGATCATATAGCAGTTAAGAGCAAGTCTCTGTAGCCTGACTTTTCCAGCTCTATCAGTTAATGTCTATTTGGCTTTTTACTTAAGCCCTCCATCCTTACTTTCCTCATCTGAAAAATGAGATTAATAATGCCTACTGCAAAGATCTGTTACGAGGATGAACACTTTCATACGCACAAAGTTCTTAGAACTCTGCCTTGCACAAGGGACATTTAATAACTGTTAGCATTCAATTACTGGGTTTGGTCAATGTATGATGAGGTTAATTTTCATATGTTTCCACAAGAAAAGGTAATTCCTGTGTAGTATTTTCATTTTAAGCTAAGCTTAGGAATAGGTTTAATTTTCTCAGAAATGGCCATAAGAAATAGCTTATTCTAGCTCCTACTGTCATTAAAAAAAAAAAAAAAAAAAAAAAAATTTCATGGCATGCTGTAAATCATCACAGACTAATACATGCTGTTAAAAAGCTTTGAGTAATTTGGAATTAAACTGCTTCATAAATCGTTGTTATTATCATTCTAGAGAACTACTTTTCCAAAAAAAATTCAGCGTTTGATAAGCACCATTATTTTAATCGTCCTCTTAACTCTGTGGAGAAAACAGGGGAAAGACACTATCTTGATTTTGAAAATTAAACAAAAAAGAGGCCTGAATTAATTTTTTCACACTAATTCCATTGAAGAAAATAATTTCTTAGCTTTTTATTAAATATAATAATAAAATTAATGACTGATTTATTCAACTTCAAAATATACTAAGGGCTAACCCTTTTAATTAGACATTTCTGAAAGCCTGGTTTGTTACTAAACATCACACTAGTTTTGAATTTTCAATGATCATTGTGTTAGAGACACTCTTCTGAAGACTTTAATAACACCACAGACACAAGAATTACAGCGGAACGAAACCATGTCTGTTCCATAGAGTGATCTTGTATTTGTATCCTCTATTTGAGAAGTAATCACAATTTGGTACAGGGAGAAGAAGAAGAAAGTTATGTCAGGCACTGAACTAGATTTTTTTCTGTATTATCTCATTTAATTCCAATATCAACTCTGTAAAGTTAGTATCAAAATTTTCGTAAAAGGAAAACAGAAACAGAAGGTCAGTAGTCAAGTAACTTGCCCAAGATCTTTCAGCTAGAAAGTAACAGAGCATGTCTTTAATGCCCTAAATCTCCTATATTTTCCTATATGTCCCACAAATAATTTTCTTTAAAGATATTCTACCTGGTATACAAACCTGTAGTTAATTTATATATTTAAGTCATATAGTATTTTATTTCAATTCAAACTCAGGTTTGATTTAGTTTTAATTCACGTCCTTTTGCTGTTGAGTCAATTCTGACTCATAGTGACCCTATAGAACAGAGCAGAACTGCCCCAAAGGGTTTCCAAGGCTGTAATCTTTATGGGAGCAGACGGCCACATCTTTCCCCCACAGAGGTCGCACCAGCTGGGTTTGAACAAGCAGCCCAGTGCTTAAGCACTGTGCCACCGGGTCTTCTTAAATTCACTTGAGAAATGTCTTCTTGTGAAGCAGCACACATTGAATTCATTAAATAATGGTTTCGTTGTTACCCTTTTATCATATGTAAGTGCTCTAAATGTATTATGGAGAGAGTTACTATAAAGTTCTCTGTTGGTAGTAAAGTTCCTAACAGAGTAAGCAGAAGCGATTCATATTTGGAAATTCTGGCGGTCAAAAATGGCAAATATGTGGCCTAAGAATAAAACTGAGGGGACAGGTGCAACAGAAAAATACAGAAAAAGATTAAAATTTTCAGATAATTTTTGCATTTATATATTAATTTTTATGAAAGAAATGTTTATTTCATATGTTATTTTAGCCGTAAAATACTTATAAAGAAGAAATTCTTTTTTTACTTGGTATAATACAAATAGAGTCCATAGGAAACTCACCTCTTAGCTTGCATTAGAAATTACTTTGTTTTTGTGCTACAAAATGGGTAGAAATGCAAAACCTAAGAATTCGACTTAGTCCACTAGAGGGTAGTATTGTAACAACGCAAAACACAAGCGTCAGAAAAAATGAAAGTACAATTCTTAACAAAGGAAGATAGATGGCTCAAATAATTTTTTTTCCCTTGAAAAACGGAGAATGAAGTGGTTTTAATTTGGTATAATTGATCCATTTTCTACCATATTTCTTAATTTATATATATGCTGTACATGTTCTTACTGATCCAATTGAAAAATAAGTATCAGCAAACACATGCAGGCATACACACACAATTGTTTTACTTATCATGGGAGCTTGTTTCTAGATATACTGAATGACCCTCTCAGTGAAGACATAATGTCAGACAGAGTGTAAAGATCTTAAATACATTGCTAAGCTGGCTTAAAAGCAAAGACTTTACTTCTGTCAAAATTTAAAAGGAAGGATTTTAAACGTAAGTGGTTGCAAATCTTGCTTTCACTATGAAGATTCATTTTAAGCACTATATTTTACTTCCTTGCCCCATATGCCTGTCACTTTGTTGTACTATGGTGGCTTGTGTGTTGCTGTGATGCTGGAAGCTATGCCACCAGTATTCAAATATCATCAGGGTCACCCATGGAGGACAGGTTTCAGGTGAGCATCCAGACTAAGAAAGGGAAAAAGGAATTGGCAGTCTATTTCTAAAAAAAAAAAAAAAAAATTAGTTAGTGAAAACCATATGAATAGCAGCGAAACATTGTCTGATAGAGTGCCAGAAGATGAGACCCTCAGGTTGGAAGGCACTCAAAAGACGACTGGAGAAGAGCTGCCTCCTCAAGGTATATCAACCTTAATGACATGGACAAAGTCAAGCTTTTGGGACCTTCATTTGCTGATGTGGCACACGTGAAAAATACAAGAAATTAATAACAGGAAGGTGGAATTTATAAAATACAAATCTAGGAAAATTGGAAGTCATCAAAAATAAAATGGAACACATAAACATTAATATTCTAGGCATTAATGAGCTGAAATAGACTGGTATTGGTCATTTTCAACTGGACAATCACATGAAACTACTAAGCTGGGAATGACAACTTGAAGACAAATGGCCTTGCTTTCATTGTGAAAAAGAAGATGTATCCTGAAGTACAATGTTGTCAGTGACAAGATAATATCCATATACCTACAAGGAGGACCAGCTAATATGACTATTATTCGAATTTATGCACAGCCACTAAGCCCAAAGATGAAGAATTTGAAGATTTTTACCAACTTCTGCAAGTCTGAAATTGATCGAACATGCAATCAAGATGTATTGATAATTACTGGTGATTGGAATGTGAAAGTTGGACACAAAAATGAAGGAGCAGTAATTGGAAAATATGGCCTTGGTGATAGAAAATGTGGCCAGAGATCAAATGATAGAATTTTGCAAGCCCAGTGACTTCTTCACTGCAAATACCTTTTTTTGCCAACATAAAAAGTGACTATACATGTGGACCTTGACTGATGGAATATACAAGAATCAAGTCAGCTACATCTGTGGAAAGAGATGATGGAAAAGTTCAGTTATATCAGTAGGAAAAAGACCACAGGCTGACTGTGGAACAACCATCAATTTCTCATCTGCAAATTCAAGGTAAAGCTGGAGAAGATTAGAACATGTCCACAAGAGCCAAAGTATAACATTGAGTATATCCCACCTGCGTTTGGAGACCAACTCAAGAATAGATTTGACACATTGAGCACTAATGACCAAAGTTGAGTTTTTAAATGCCATCAAATATATCAGACACGAAGAAAGGAAGAGGTGATTAAAAAGCCAGGAAAGAAAGAAAAGACCAAAAGGGTTGTTAGAAGAGACTCTGAAACCTGCTCTTGAAGTTCGAGTAGCTAAAGCTAAAGGATGAAGTGATGAAGTAAAAGAGCTGAACAGAAGATTTCAAAGGGTCGTTCCAAAAGACAAAGCAATGTGCAAAGACCTGGAGTTAGAAAACCAAAAGGGAAGAGAACACTTGGGATTTCTTAAGCTGAAAAAACTGAAGAAAAAAATTCAAGCCTCGAGTTGCAATATTGGAAGGATTCTATGGCGAAAATATTAAATAACACAGGAAGAATCAAAAGAAGATGGAAGCAATATACACAGTCACTATACAAAAACGAACTGGTAGACATTCAATCATTTCAGAAGGTACCATCGGAGCAGAAACCAGTGGTACTGAAGGAAGAAGTCCAAGCTGCACTGAAGACATTGGTGAAAAACAAGGTCCCAGGAATTGACAGAATACCAACCGAGATGTTTCAACAAACTGATACAGCACTGAAAGTGCTCACTCGTCAATGCCAAGAAATTTGGAAGACAGCTGCTTGGTCAACTGACTACAACAGATCCATATTTATGCCTATGCCAAAGAAAGGCGATCCAATCAAATGTGCAAATTATCAAACAATATCATTAATCTCACAACCAAGTAAAAATTTGCTGAAGATCATTCAAAATTGATTGCAGCAGTACATCGACAAAGAACTGACAGAAGTTTAAGGAGGATTCAGAAGAAGACGTGGAATGGAGGATATCATCGCTAATGTTAGGTAGACCCTGGCAGAAAGCAGAGAATACCAGAAGGATGTTTACCTGTGTTTTATTGACTATGCAAAGTCATTCAACTGTGTGGATCATAAATTATGGATACGCTGCAAAGAATAGGAATTCCAGAACACTTAATTGTGCTCATTGAGGAACCTGTACATAGGGTAGTTGTTTGAATAGAACCAGTGGATACTGTATGCTTTAAAGTCAGGTAAGGTATAGGTCAGTGTTGTGTCCTTTCCTCACACTTATTCAATCTGTGTGCTGAGCAAATAATCCAAAAACCTGGACTATGTGAAGAAGAACAAGGCAGCAGATTTGCAGGAAGACTCACTAACAACCTGCATTATGCAGATGACACAAACTTGCTTGCTGAAAGTGAAAAGGACTTGAAGCATTACTGATGAAGATCGAAGACTACAACAACCTTCAGTATGGATTGCACCTCAACATAAAGAAAACAAAAATCCTCACAACTGGACCAATAAGAAACATCATGATAAATGGAGAAAAGATAGAAGTTGTCAAGGATTTCATTTTACTTGTATCTACAATCAGCACCCATAGAAGCAGCAGACACATAGCACTGGGGAAATCTACTGCAAAATACCTATTTAAAATATTTAAAAGTGAAGATGTCACTTTAAGGACTAAGGTGCACCTGACTCAACTGTGATGCTTTTAGTTGCCTCATATACGTGTGAAAGCTGGACAGTCAATACGGAAGACAAAGGAATAATTGATGCATTTCAATTATGGTGTTGGGGAAGAATTTTGAATATACCATGGACTGCCAAAAGAACAAATAAGTCTGTCTTGGAAGAAGTACAGCCACAATGCTCCTTAGAAACAAGGATGGCAAGACTTCGTCTCAAGTACTTTGGACATGTTATCAGGAGGGATCAGTACCTAGAGTATCATATCATGCTTGCTGAAGTAAAGGGTCAGAGAAAAAGAGGAAGTCCCTCAATGAAATGGATTGACACAGTGGCTGCAACCATGGGCTTAAGCATAGCAATGATTATAACAATGGCACAGAATTGGGCAGTGTTTTGTTCTGTTGTACATGGGGTAGCTGTGAGTCAGAACTGACTTGTTGGCACCTAACAACAACAACAACTACAAGCCTAGTGAATTTGGATATAAGGAGATAATGCCTATAGCTCCCCAAAGATGAGAAGAGCAATGAGATGCCTCTTCGTCCCTCTGTATAAAGCTGTGGTCTTACATCTGTGTTGTATTTATAAAAAGAAATTATTCTGTTCTGCAGATGGGAGAGCCGTAATACACCACATTTTCAAATTTATTGTTGACTGGGGAAAATATCTATTCTGAAAATTTGCTCATACACACTATTTTCCAGGAATACAAAGTTGTTTTAACATCTGGAAACCAATTAATGTGATGTAATACAGTATATGAATAGAATAACAACAACAAAATTTGATCATCTCAATAGATGCAGTGATGGAGAGAAAGTATTTCAAACATCAATTTGTCCATTCACATTAAAAAAAAAAAAACTCAAACTAGGAATAAATGAGAACTTCCTTAACAAGAAAAAGGTCATCTATAAAAATCCTACAGTTAACATCATGCTTAATGGTGAGAGATTGAATGCGTTTCTCTTGAAGCAAGGAATAAGTCAAAGATTTTTTTTCTACTTTCTATTCAAATTACATAGAAATTATAGACAATATAATCAGGCAAGAAGATGATGTAGTATGTAATCAATTTAGAAAAGAGGCACAAGTGTTTTTGTTGCAGACCGCCTGATGCTGCATGTAGAAAATTCTAAGGAATCCAAAAAATTTACTAAAAAAAAAAAAAAAAAAAAAAGAACAGCCATTACAAGATTAATAAAAAAATCAACTATATTTCTAATATGCTACTAATGAGAAAAACAAAAAAGTGAAATTAAGAAAATAATTCTATTTACAATAACATGAAATTCATAAAATACTAAGAAATCATTTTAATGAATTTGTTGTTGTCCTTGTTAGGTAACATCTAATGGGCTCTGACTTGTAGCAACCACATGTACAACAGAACGAAACACTGCCCTGTCCTGCACCATGCTCACAATACTTGTTATGCTTAAACTCATTGTTGCAGCCATTGTGTCAATCGATTTCATTGAGGGTCTTCCTCTCTTTCACTGACCCTCTACTTTACCAAGCATGATGACCTTCTCCAGGGACTGATCCTTCCTGACAATATGTCCAAAGTATGTGAGACACAGTATCACTGTCCTTGCTTCTATGGTGCATTCTAACTGCACTTCTTCCAAGACAGATTTGCTGTATATTCTATAATCTTCACCAAACACTGCAATTCAAAGGTGTCAATTCTTCTTCTGTCTTCCTTATTCATTGTTCAGCTTTCTCATGCATATGAGGCGATTGAAAACATCATGACTTGGTAAGGGGCATCTGAGTTTTCAAGGTGACATCGTTGCTTTTCAACGCTTTAAAGAGGTCTTTTCAGCAGATATGCCCAATGCAATGGGTCTTTTTTTTCTTGACTGCTGCTTCCATGGGTGTTGATTATGGCTCTAAGTAAAAAGAAATCCTTGACAACTTCAATCTTTTCTCCTTTTATCATGATGTAGCTTATTGGTCCAGTTGTGGGGATTTTTGTTTTCTTCATGTTGAGGTGTAATTCATACTGAAGATTGTGGTCTTTGATCTTCATCTGTAAGTGCTTCAAGTCCTCTTCGCTTTCAGCAAATAAGGTTGTATCATCTGCATTTCAGGTTGTTAATGCATCTTCCTCAAATCTTGATGCCCTGTTCTTCTTCATATAGTCCAGCTTCTCAGGTTATTTGCTAAGCATACGGATTGAACAAGTATGGTGAAAGGATACAAACCTGATGTACTCTTTTCCTGACTTTAACCATGCAGTTCTCCTTGTTCTGTTCGAAAGACTGCCTCTTGATCTCTGTGCATAAATCAAGAGGTCTTTCTTGTAGTTTTGTGGATATTATCCTGTCACTGACAGTGTTGTACTTCAGGATCTGCCTTGAAATGCTTTGTTTTGAAGATGAATGCAACGACATTCCTCTCAAATTGTCATTCCCACTATAGTAGGCCGTATTTTTGTCTGATTCTAAATGGCCAATACCAGTACATTTCAGCTCACTAATGCCTAGTGTATCGATCTTTATGCGTTCCATTTCGTTTTTGACAATTTCTGATTTTCCTAGATTCACATTTTGTATATTCCACATTCTGATTATTAATGGACAGTTGCAGCTGTTTCTTCTCATTTTGAGTTGTGCCACACCAGCAAATGAAGGTCCCAAAAGCTTGACTCTATCCAAGGTCGACTTTACTTTGAGGAGGCACCTCTTCACCAGTTGTCTTTTGGGGGCGGCTCATCTTCCAGTACCATATCAGACAATGCTCTGCTGCCATTTATAAGGTTTTCAACGGCTAATTCTTTTCAGAAATAGACCTCTAGTCCTTCTTCCTAGCCCATCTTAGTCTGCAAACTCAGGCTGAAACCTATTCACCATTGGTAACTCTGCAGGTATGTAAATGCCAGTGGCATAACTTCCAGCATCATAGCAACACGCAAGCACCCACGGTATGACAAATTGACAGGCATGTGTAATAATTTGTTACTTGAAAGCAGAAGGAATGCTTATGATTTTAACTACCATTTATTTATGTTTAATTTTCAGATTTATAAGTTAAGCCTTAGATTAACTATGGAAGTTCAGATTCATTTATCAAATTGTTCTCTAGATAGATTCACCAGAATGTTTCCATATTAAACATAATGTCTACAACTGAACTTACTCTCTTCTAGCAAAATTTCTCTCTTGTGTCTCTATCTACTGTAGCATGGTTTCCGTACCTTTCACCCTGTCTCTAAAACCAGAGAGCCATGTTAACTTAGATATTTCTTTGTCCTTACTCCCAACTTCAATCACTGAATCTATTTCACTTATTTCCATAAATATCTAAGGAATTTTCTATCATTCCACTTTGATTGCTACTGCCTTAGTTGAGGCTCCTAACATTTCTCATATAGACAATCATGATGGTACTTGTCTTTTTGCTTTAGCCTCAAGCCCTTCTCCTCTATGTTCTGCATATTCAACTTTCTAAGATCTATCATTGACTATGCAAAGGCATTCAACTGTGTGGATCATAACAAATTATGGATAACATTGCAAAGAATGGGAATTCTAGAACACTTAATTGTGCTCATGAAGAACCTGTACATAGATCAAGAGACAGTTGTTTGGAGAGAACAAGGGGATGCTGAGTGGTTTAAAGTCAGGAAAGGTGTGCATCAGGGTTGTATCCTTCCACCATACCTATTCAATCTCTATGCTGAGCAAATAATCCAAGAAGCTGGACTACATGAAGAAGAACGGGGCATTAGGATTGGAGGAAGACTCATTAACAACCTGTGTTGTGCAAATGACACAGCCTTGATTGCTGAAAGTGAAGAGGACTTGAAGCGCTTACTGATAAAGATCGAAGACCACAGCCTTCAGTATGGATTACACCTCAACATAAAGAAAGGAAAAATCCTCATAACTGGACCAATGAGCAACATCATGATAAATGGAGAAAAGATTGAAGTTGTCGAGGATTTCATTTTACTTGGATCATCAATCAACAGCCATGGAAGAAGCAGTCAAGAAATCAAAAGATGCATTGCATTGGGCATATCTGCTGCAAAGAACCTCTTTAAAGTGTTGGAAAGCAAAGACGTCACCTTGAAGACTAAGGTGCGCCTGACCCAAGCCATGGTATTTTCAATCACATCACATGCATGTGAAAGCTGTACAATGAATCAGGAAGACCGAAGAAGAATTGACACCATTGAATTGTGGTGTTGGAGAAGAGTACTGAATATACCACGGACTGCCAGAAGAATGAACAAATCTGTCTTCGAAGAAGTACAGCCAGAATGCTCCTTAGAAGCAATATGGCCATACTTTGTACATGTTGTCAGGTGGGATCAGTCCCTGGAGAAGGGCATCATGCTTTGTAAAGTACAGGGTCAGCAGAAAAGAGGAAGATCCTCAGCAGATGGATTGATACAGTGGCTGCAACAATGGGCTCAAGCATAACAACAATTGTAAGGATGGAGAAACACTGGGCAGTGTTTCATTCTGTAGTACACAGGGACTTTATGAGTCAGAACTGACTCGATAGCACCTAACAATAACAACAAGATCTATCATGTTTGCTTATGTCTCTAATCATTTAAAAATAGTTTGGTAGACTAACACTTAAGCTGTTTAGTAAGTTAGACAGAAGTTTCGATGGTCTAGAAAATACCTTTTTCCCAATTTTATCTTTCATCACTACCAAAGATTATGTTTTATCTGGTTCCTTTCCCCTAATTATATACTTTCCTGAAAATGCCACTTGCATACCTTTGTTTCCTCATCCTAGAGACTTTCTCCAACCACATTACAGCCAGGAGGTAGTATTAAATATTCTCTCCTTTTTCATGTTCTGTCTCTACTATTGTTGCCATTTTTATTCTGAGAAGTAATTAAGTTGCATGCGTTTCTGTTTACCCTTTTACTCTAAGAGAAATTTAAGGAAGGAGACTTCAACTTCTTCGCCTCTCGCCAACCTCTAGTTCCTAGAACAAAATAGGCATCTTAAATGTACTTATTGAATAAATGAAGAAATTAAAGAACAGTTAATCATGTGCCAAAAATGTAGTGAGATTTACTCTAGTATTGGGCATTATCTTAGCATCTCAGTGATGATATAAAATAAGGAGCAAAAAAATGTGTGATATTACACATTATTGAAAACGTTGTATTCCTACATTAATGTAATGGTTTCATGAATCAATGATAATTAGGAACTCTTAAAATTACCAGGGCTGCTGAAGAGTAGAAATCTTAAGCAGAGAGCACACACCATATGATCCATGCCAAACCAAATGAAAGAAAAAAAAAAAGACATAATAATAAATAAGTTTCAAAAATCCTTTTCTTCCTTTGAACTTAATCTTTCAGTGTATTAGTCATAGCTTTAATATCATCTATCAAGGATAGACATTCTATCAAATCATCCAGAAAGAAAATCGAATCACAGAGTAAAATAGCAGTAGCATATAAAAGCCAACTCTCAAGACCTATAACCTACAGTACAGGAAAAAAATGAAACTCCAAGTCAGGGGAATGTAAGAGAGAAACAAAAAAAGGATTAAAAAAAAACCGAGAGTGAAGTGGATAGAAAATTTATTGGTAAAACTATATATTTTTTAAAAGAATAGGTTTGCTAATAGGAAATAGAGCTGGAAGTTAAAAATCATAAATTTTGAAATTATGCTTTATATAAAATAAAGTAAAGCATCTCTAAAAGTAGAGCTTAATGTGGTTGTTTTTATAGGATGCAGGCTAGTTATTCCTGATCCTTTCTAGTGCATTTCTTAGTTTCACTAATCAGTCACATTTTCTCTGACTTGCAACCGTTACTTACAAAAGTCTAGAAGTAACAATGGCTCAGTTTATAACAATGTGAATTGATCGTTGTCGTTATGTTTGCTTTCTACATTTAAAATCTGCATTTTAAGGGTTGAGAGATAAATGAAAGTTTTTTTGTTTTTTTTTTTTTCAGGGAGCTTATAAACTGTCTTAGATCAATGATTTTCTTAGATCAAAAGCTTGCTAAATCTATGCAGGCTATGATCTACACATGTCTGGTGGGATCTTATCAAAACAAAATTTGTTTTTGTCATCCACTTTCCTTTAAATGCTCAGTGAAGAATTCACTACATCTGTCATTCTCATTCTTGCTGATTCTTAGGTAACAGTTTTATGGTCACTTGGGTTGCAAAGAAGTCCCTGGGTAGCACAAATTGTTAACATATTCCTCTTCTAACCATATGATCGAAAGTTCAAGTCCATTCACAGATGCCTGTGGCGAAAGGCCTGGCAAATTACTTCTGAAAAATCAGCCATTGAAAACCCCATGGAGGACAGTTCTACTTTGACACACATGAGGTCCCCATGAGTCAGAGTCAACTCCACAGGAACTGGTTTCTTGGATTGTAAGACATAGTTTCAACCTTGTGATTAAGGGCCCAGTCTCACGTCAGTCAGTGCCCTAAACATAATTTATAGCAAAAACTTCTTCCTTTCCCAGGAAGAGCTGCCAGGCATTTGGCTCACCTTCCCCCAGCTTGTAATCAACGCCTTTTGGTCCCTGAAGTCTGGCACAAATGGAAAGTGGGTAAAGAAATTTATTTTTCGATATGTGCTAATGTATGGTGACTTCACACATTCTATAGACTTGCCAGTTTTTTGTTTTTAATAACTTTTGAGTAGGCGTGTTCTTCCTTGTTGGGCCCCTCCGATTATGAATCCTATGAGAATGACAGTACCTTTCCTTCAGCTGGCCACTCCAACAACCAACAAGTTTTCTAGTTTTTCAGTGGCTCACCTCCTAATGCCTCTCTGTATTGGAGCCCTACCCTCTCCAGCAGAAGTCTTTTTTTGTGGATTTTTTTTTTTTTAAGATGAATTCAGGCTGTCATTTGTATTTCTGAGCCTAAAATTTTCACAGCTTTGACCTCTTGGTTTGGATCTACAGCCTCTCATTGTTAAATTCTTCAGACTTGCAAACTCCCGTAAGTACAGTGAATACATATACATGCTCTCTGAGAGGCGCAAAACAAGGTTTCTCCATACCTTTATAAATCCATTAAATGGCTGTCAATGCTTGTTTACACCCTCAAAGTCAATAGTATTTATTTACTTACAATTTTATACCTAATTCTATAATCATGGTATAAGTGTGATAAATATGTTATGCTCATAATAGGAGACACAAGGTATTTAAGATATGCATAATGTCTCCTTTTATACCTTAAGTTCTCTTAGGGTGAAACAATTCCTTATTTATCTTTGAGTTCTATACCAAAAACCAGTTGCCGTTGAGTTGACCCTTGACTCCTGGAGACTCCATGTGTATCGGAGTAAAACTGTGCTCTGTAGGGTTTTCAATGGCTAATTTTTTGGAAGTAGATCTCCAGGTTTATCTTCTGAAGTGCCTCCAGGTGAGCTCTAGCTTTGAACATTTCGGTTAGCAGCTGAGTACGTTAACTGTTTACACCACCTAGGGAGTGCTTAGTAATGTGACTTTTATCTTTTTAACATTCAGCAAAATTATTAAATAACAAATGAGATATTTTAGTTATATTTGTAAATCATGTGTTTTATGAGACAATTATTTCCATACCATAACATAATCTGTACTACATAGTAAAGACATATTGTATTTATATACTATTTATAATATTCAACTATTAACGAATGAAAAAATTTGAAAATTGACAAAGCAAAATTAAGGATATCAAATATCCTCGATCACCAAGCAAATCTTAGCAATGATTATGAACATCACGTTTGTGCCAAATATTTTAAAATATTAGTACAAGCATTGCATTTATTCACTGTGAACTTGTCAAATTACTGATTTTCTATGTGTTAATTTCTTCACTAGTAAAATAGAGATAATATTAATACCTCCATCATAGGGTTTTTTTTTTTTTTGTGTCAGAATTAACTGTAAATGCACATATAAAATGACTATTACAATGTCTATTGCCTGGTAAGCTCTTAGAACACACTACTTAGCATTATTACGAATCGTAATTGCTTTCTTTTTTAAACAAGATATTTGCAAAGATGATGATGATCATCAGTACAACAACTCTACTTTATCTCATGTCAATACAATTAGGCTACTTTCTGCTTCTGGATCGAAAATGTAACTCAAATTAGTTTAAGAAGTTATTGTCTTACACACACTAGTGGTCACTTTAGCTGCAGATATAATCCCGGTCAAACCATATCACCAGAACTAAGATAGTCTCTCTTTCTGTCTTTGTTCCACTTCCTCTGTGAATATTTGCTCAAGTCTTGATCCAAATATGGGCACATGGTATAAGTTTGGGATTCAAATCTCCATATCCTTTCTTATTTATGGATGGAGGAAAGAAAGCAAGAGTATCTTTTCCAGCCTTCCAAAAAAAAAAAAAAAGAAAATTTATTACAGTGCATTGTGTTAGTGCCTGTCATTTAACTGATTTGTAAGGTAAGGGGAAATTTTATAAATCAATTGATTTAGAGTAAGATTGTGTATTTTTCTCCTGGAGTTGGATTTCTAGGCCCTACCTACATTTTTTGTTATAAGAGTGGTTAAAAAAAAGATTATCCAAGTAAATGTCAACAAGGAGTGGTGGGAACACATTCTGGTTACCTCACCCCTGAGAGAATATACACCAAGTATTTAGTATTCAAATTTATGACTCTATCTAATGTCTATAATGAAGGAATATAATACTTACAACTCAACTTCAAAATCCATTGCCATAAAGTCAATTCTGCATTATTTTTTAAAACTTTTTCAATGAAACCTTTAATTATAAATTTAAATTATGCTTAAATCTAAGTTAAATTTATTGTTTTCTTGACTACATTTTACCCCCCCTTTTTTTTTCTAAATTGAAACATGAAAATAGATGCTTTGATTTTGTAATCTACTGGGATTCAATTGGAATACCAGTAGTGCCTTAGAAGGAAATTCTAAGTGGAAACATATACCTAAATACCACTTCATTGAAAAAATGTATTCTAAATTTTCATGTCAAATGAATACTCCTTGGTGCAAGGGATTTAGTGGATAAAGGCAGACAAGTGTCCTGCTCTGTGTGAGCTTACCTAAAAGTGCGTGGGAGTGGGAGACAAAATAAAAATGTACACCAAAAGAAAGAAGATATTTTAAGATAAATTTAATGTCATCGGTGTTCATTATGTTGAGTGATCAAAAAAGGCCTAGAACATACAAGAGCTAAACAGAGAAAAATCTGGAGGACTCCATGATTATAAAACCTTTATGGAGCTATGTTTGATAAAAAGAAAACAAGCATCTATTGACTAAGAACAGTATATATGGTGAGGGGTGGAAGGCAATAGGTCAATGAGGTGGAGAGAAATCGAATTATAAAAGAGCTGCGTAAGAGCAAGTAAACCGAGGCACTTGACTAAGGTAAAAATGGCTGGTTTAGGGTTTAGGGCCCTACTCCATCTTGCCCCCGACTTACTCTTTAAGGCCTGTAACTAAATGTTAACTAAAGAAAGTTTTTTTTCCTCTCTCTCTTTTTTTTTTTTTTTCCCTCTGTGGTTAAGCTGAGAGAATAATGATAAACTATTGCTCAGGTGCTATCAAGGCCCTTCCTGAAACAATGTCAAAGGAAGAAATCCTTGATGCTGATTCTGTATCTGCACCTCCTAGGCAACCGCCGACAATAAAAATTTCACTTGAGCAAGATGTTTCTAAGACAGAAATGTCCTGTTGCTCCCCTCCTAGCCCCACTTGTAATAAACCCGCCTTGTGTTAATCTAAGTTTATGTCCAGTCAAAACATTGCACCGTAGACTCTTTGTTCTCACCCTTTAAAAGTTCTCCGCAGTTTGGCCAAATTCAAAAAGCCTTTGTTCACTCCCTAAGATCAAATGGTTTGCACAGTCCGGCATGTCTTTGAACCCTCAATAAATCAATCTCCTTGAGTTTATTATAACAGGGTATGACATAAAATAGTACAATGTAATAGAGTAACACTTCTGGATTTTATTTTGGCAATGGGAAGCATTTAAATAGGAAAATGTCATGAGACTAATGGGTAAATCACATATATATTTTCTTCAAATTCAATTCTTACTGAAAAAGAGAGAACAAAAGCATCAAGTGGTGATTCATAAGCTATTCTACTCGTTGGGCATATACACCCACATTAGGTGTAATCAAGCCTGAGATTGCTAATGCCCATTGATGAAGCATATGGAGAGAATGATTTTATGGGTTTTTAAACAACTGAATAAAAAGTTCAAAGAATTGCTTTGGTAGTCAGGCCACTGTGTGAAGATTGCCTCATTGATATTCTTAATGAATAAAAAAGAAAAAAATGATGTTCATAAGGAAATATTCAGTGTGGAAAGATTAGGGTAACCGATAACATTTTCTATAGAAGACACTTTATTTTGTGGATGATGTAACAGCTTTCCAAGTGTAGTTTTTACTGGACTGAATTCTCACTCCTTGTGCTGAGTGAGGAACCTAATACCCTGTAAAATGCAACTTCCAGGTAATCCCACTGTAGCACAAAGTTGAAAAGGAACTCTTTTTCTGTCTTCCTTATGGCTGATTTCCCAAAGGCCTAAACCTAAAAAATACATGCAAGCCCAGTATACTCAAAAATATGAATTACTAAACAAATTTAGCCAACAGCAACTAAAGTTCACCTCTAAGAATTAACTAGCATAGTTTGATGAGGCAAAGAAAGAGGATTTCTTTAAAAATGGCTTACAAGTTTCTGCACCTTTCTCAATTTCTCTCTTTTTCAGGAGGGAAATTCTTCCCCCTCAAACAAAACCAAGTGAGAGAGTTAATCCAGGGCAACTCCTGGAACTCTTTGTCTCTGCCCCCAGTTTTAAGGGGGCTTAGAGGCTAATACTTGGAAAGGACCTAGAATGATTAAGAGAGGCTGCGGCTTAGCAGCCTCACTTGTCACTCTGAGAACTATATAATAGAGTAAGAAGGCCATTTTCTTGTGTTCATTTCATTTGTAGGAAAGCAGCTTTCCCTAAAGGGCTTCCTGCCAGAGGGTGGTAGTCAACCATCAGCAAAAGCTGATGGGGATGTTTAAAGAAGCAACTTCAACTGACAGTATCGCCCACATCAAAGCTACCTCTAGAAGCCCTGAGGGGGTCTTTCAGAAGAGCCCATGAAAGCACACTAAAGGGGAAAGCATTAGAATGGAGAATATGCCTCAGCCAGAGGCAGTCGTGGTAGGCTACAAATCGCTAGGCTCCATAGCAATTAAGCCCTTGTCTACCCTTTTCTTCTGCTTTTCCCAGCCTGGAGGAGCCAAAAACAGACCCTTTGATTTTGGAGTAGAGGAGAAACACATAGGAGCCAGGGAAATAAAGAAGCTGTCCACATTCTCATCTCCCACTACAGGTTTTCTAGCCTAAAGCAAGTCATGGCAGGGGGGCAAGAGACTCGGTTCATTATGTGGAATTGAGTGAACATTTTAATTACTGAAATGAGGTTGTTCCTAGCAATCAAAATAATTATAGTACTTTTATTATCTGAGAGTAGCCAGAAAATTGTGGCTCTTTAAAGTGGTTGGAAAAACCTTCCGAGTGCATTTAAAGTGACAATGCAGCAAGATTTGAGTTGCTTCTGCTAATAACTATTTGTGCCTCATTTATTACCAAAAAAAACTATTATGCTTTTTTTTCTCCTTCAGTAGGATGGGACATCGTCCCTGCCTATGCCACACCTTGCCGTGTGCATACTTACTGGAGTATATTTAAATACCCAGTGGTCGTGAGTTAAATAACTGAATAGATGTGTAGGTTATATGGGGTAAGCAGAATATCTTAGACTTGATCTTGCCAAAACCAGTTTTCATAGAGTAATGACAAGATTAAATAGGTCTTCTAGTACAAAAAAAAAAAGTACAATACATAGGATAAATTAAACGTAGAAAGCAAACTGGAAAATCACTCTTTAGTAGGTTTCTACAGGTATCCGTATGATAAATATATTGAGTGGCATTTAGAGAAATATTTTGAAATACTCTCAGCCTTTCATGAAAAGAAATTTAGAATGTGCAAGAGAAGTGGCAATTGGAAGATAGCTCAACACTTTCACCCAAAAAAAAAAATGGGGAAAATTTTGTTCTAATGAAATGAGAATTGTTAAAAGGAGCCTAGTTTAAGAGGTAATATTCAATAAAAATAAAAATTTGAAATTCATACCCTGTTTGGTTGTTCCTTCAAAAACCTTGCTCATTCTGCCCAGTTGTCTGTTGGGTGTAAAGAAAATGTGTGCCCTAAAAGTCATGGAGAAAGGGCAGTGGTCTCTTTGTTAATTTTGTGTTTTCTCTCTGTCTTTATTGTATTCTGTTTGGAATCTCTACTTCAATACAGATAAATTTTTGAAGTAGGGTTATTCAACAGGACACTATGCATATTTTGAACTAGACACATCTTAGTTTGGGGACTCCTGTGGATTGTGTCATGATTAGCAGGATCCCTGACCTCTATGCACTAGAAGTCACTAGTATCCTCCCAGTAATTAAAAAAAAAAAAGTCTTCGGACTTTGTCAACTATTCCCTGGCAATGAACTTGCACTTGGTTGAGATCCACTGATTTAAAGGACATATATATAACTGATAACCCTGATTGTGTATGTGTGATAAATACAATCCCATGTCTAATTTGCAGGACCTGTTTGAATGGTAGAAACTTGTAAAATACGTGTAAGGATTAGCTAATGATCTTTTTATAAAAACATGAGTAAGTTTTTATCTTATAACCTAGCATTATCTTTAGAGATTGTTTATAAAAAGGTTACTCATAACTTGAAGATTAGGCAAAATGTTTATTTTTTCACCTTTTAATACCATGCCAGGATATTTCCAAATAAATTCACCTAAGTGTCATCTGTTTCTCTTGTGGTATGTAACTTTGATTTACGATTCACATTGATTAGGGCTCAGATATTTTATAAACCTCAAAAGTTAAATTTTATTTTGTAAAAAAGCTAAAAAGATACTGTTATTTTTCTCTTTGTAGATAATGTAATTCCAAAGGTTATGATTTTATTGTTCTATTAGAACATTGGTTTTTAAATTTTATTTCAGCACTCCTTTCTCTACTCACGCTTATAATCTGCTTCCTTGTTTTTTCTTTAAATTGATTCTATCATTCAGTTGTATGTCTTAAGGGGTTTAAAAAACTTTTGACGTGAGAATGCTGTCATAGCCTACATATGTTGTTGTTTTTAATTGTCATCCAGTCAGCTCGGACTCATGGAGACCCTATGAATAACAGAATGAACGGTTGCCTGGTTCCTGTGCCATCTTCATGATTTTTGGTATGTTTGAATCCATTGTTGAGGCTATGCTGACAATTCAACTCATTGATGGTTTCCTTCCTTTTAGCTGACCTTCTATTTTACCAAACATGATGTCCTTTTCTGAATTTTGGTCTTTCTTGATGATATGTCCAAAGTAAAGGAACTGAAGTCTTTCTTTCCTTGCTTCTAAAAATCATTCTGGTTGTATTTCTTCTAAGACCACTCTGTTCATTCTTCTGGCAGTCCACAGTATAGTCAATAGTTTTTGCCAAAATCACACTTCAAATACATCAATTTGTTTTCTGTCTTCTTTTTATTGTCTAGCTTTCACATGCATATGGAGAAATTGAGAAGATCATAGCCAGAATCAGGCACACGTTAGTCATCACAGCGATACATTTGGTTTTCAAAAATTTAAAGGAGTCTTTCTCCAATGCAACATGTCTTTTGATTTCTTGACTTCTGCTTCTAGGAATGTTGATTGTTGATCCAAACAGGATGAAATCCTTGACAACTTCAATTCTTTTCTCCATTTGCCATGATGTTGTTTATTGTTCAGTGGAGAGAATTTTTGTTTTCTTCACATTCTGGTGTGATTCATATAGAAGGCTTTAGCCTTTATTTATTTTTTAACATTCTTAAAATTGTATCTTAGATGAAGGTTTACAGAGTAAATTAGTTTCTCGTTAAACAACCAATACGCATATGGTTTTGGGACATTGGTTGCCACCCCCACAACATATCAACACTCTCTTCTCAACTTTGAGTTCCCTGTGACATGTCAACACTCTCTTCTCAACTTTGAGTTCCCTGTTACCAGCTTTCCTGTCCCTTCCTTCTCTCTGGCCCTTGCCCATGGGCCGATGTGCCCATTTAGTCTTGTTTTGTTTCATGGGTCTGTCTAATCTTTGGCTGAAGGGTGAACCTCAGAAGTGACTTCAGTAAGGAGTTAAAAGGGAGACCCAGGGCTGTATTCTCAGGGTTTCTCCAGTCTCTGTAGACCAGTAAGTCTGTTTTTTGTTTTTTTGTGTGTGTGTGAATTAGAATTTTGTTGTACATTTTTCTCCAGTTCTGTCTGGGATCCTCCCTGTCAGAGTAATCAGTGGTGGTATTCAGACATCAGCTAGTTGTGCTAGACTCAGCCTGGTAGAGGCAGTGGTTCTTATGGTTCATTAGTCCTTTGGACAAGTCTTTCCCATGTGTCTCTGGTTTTCTTCATTCTCCCTTGCTCCAGACAGGGTGAAACTGGAGTATCTTAGACAGCCACTCACAAGCTTTTAAAACCTGACACTACTCACCAAAGTGTAAGGGGGAGGGAGAGAGCTTGCACTCAGGAAGAGGAAGAGGCGGGGGTTGGTGACATTCCTCAGTAAGATAAAAAAAAAAAAGATAGTCCCTACAAAAGAAGAGACGGGGGTACTGACATTCCTCGATAAGATGGTCCCTACATAGTTAAACTTTAAGCCAAAGAAATGATCCTTACAGTGGTCCTTGACTTAATAAAGTCCTTAACTTGATAAAGTCCCTAACTTGATAAGGTCCCTAACTTGGTAATTAAACCTTAAGCCAAGGAAGAAGTCTCTATAAGGGTCCCTGTCTTGGCAGTTAAACCTTAACAGTGAGAAATAAGAGACAAGAAGGGTATAAAACCCTAAGAAAATGACTATCACGGTGCTCAGATTCTTTCTCTACCTGAGAAGCCCGCTTGACGTTTCCTAGTCAAGTGTACTTTCACTGCTAATCCTCTGCTTGCTAATAAACCTCTGCTCACTTAGCACTATTTTTCTCAGTGTTTGAATTCTTTTCTACACCAAAAACAAGAACTGAGGCCATTCTCTGATAACAAATGTAGGATGTATCTTCATCCGCAAGTGCTTCAAGTTGTCTTCATTTTCATTGAGCAAGATTGTGTCATTTGTATAACTCAGATTCTTAATGAGTTTTTGTTTTCTTCATATTCTGTCATAATTCATACTGAAGGCTGTAGCCTTTTATCTTCATCAGTAAGTGCTTCAGGTTGTCTTAATTCTCATCAAGCAAGATTGTATCATTTGCCTAAATCAGTTTGTTAATGAATCTTCTTCCAATTCTGATGCCACGTCTTTCATCATATAGTGCTGAACCTGCATTGCATACTTGGAATTACCAATGTATAATTTTTTCTATACATTGTTGGATTAGATTTGCTTATTTTTTTTTGAGGATTTTTACATTTTTTTTTTTTTTGTTGTTTGTTTATGAGAGATATTCATCTGTATTTTCCTTCCTAGCAATGCCTTTGTCTGCTTTTGTTATTAGGGTGATGCTGTCCTCATAGAACGAGTTGAGAAGAGTCCCACCGCTTCTGTTTTTTGGGAGGAGTTTGAGAAGGATTGGTGTTAATTCTTTTGTAACTGTTTGAAAGAGTTAACCAGTGACACCAACAGGATGTGGTGTTCTCTGTTCTGAAAGGTTATTACTTGTTGATTCAATGTATTTAATAGATATAGACCTGTTCAGATTATCTACTTTTCCTAGTGTGAACTTTGATAGGTTGTGTCTTTCAAGAAATTGGTCCATTTCATCTAAATTATCGTATTTGTTGACATAGAGTTTTTCACTTCTAATATTAAAAATTTGTGTATGCGTCTCTCTCTCTCTCTTTTTTTTTTTTTTTCCATAGTTAGCTTGGCTAAAGGTTTACCAATTTTATTGATATTTTCCAAGGACCAGCTTTTGGTTTCAATGATTTTTTTCTTGTATTTTCCTGAGTTCAATTTAGTGTATATCTGCTCTAATTTTTTATTATTTCTTCTGCTTACTGTGAGCTTAATTTGTTCTTCCTTTTTGAGTTTCCTAAGGTAGAAACTTAGTTTACTGATTTTAGAACTCTCTTCTAGTATATGCATTTAATGACACAAAATTTTCTCTAAGTACTGCTTTTGCTGCATTGCACAAATTTTTATAATGTATATTTTCATTTAGTTCAAAACTTTAAAAAAAGTTCTGTTAAGGCTCTCTCTTTGATCCATGTATTATTTAGAAGTGTGTTTTTTAATCTCCAAATTATTTTAGGATTTTCTAACTATTTTCTTATTCTATTGACTTTTTTTTTCTGTTGTTTGTTTCTAGTTTAATTCCACATGGTCTGAGAACATACAAGGTAAGATTTCTATCATTTCAAATTTGTTAAGGTGTATTTTATGACCCAGAATTTGGTCTGCTTTGGTGAATGCTCCATGTGAGCTTGAGAAGTATATATATTCTTGCTCTCATTTAGTAAAGTATTCTATAAGTGTCAAGTAGATCCAGTTCATTAATTGTGCTTTTCAGTTCAACTATATCTTTACCGATTTTTACCTGCTGAATCTGTTAATTTCAGAAAGATGTTGCAATTTCCAACTATAAGAGTAGACCTGTTTATATCACCTTGCAGTTCTATCAGTTTTTATGTCATATAGTTTTATGCTTTGTTGTAAGGTGCAAAATCATTAGGATTGTTATATCTTCTTGGAGAATTGTCTCCTTTATTATTATAAAATGTGTCTCTTGTTTGTAAGGTATGTACTATATACTTATCCAATGTATTGTATTATTATTTTAAACAAAATATTATCTGTTGGAATAAGAAAAATAAAATACTGTATTTTATCTTCATTTATTCCTTTCCAAATGCCATTCCTTTCTTTATGTACATGAGTCCCTGACCTATATAGTTTTTCTTTTTTATGAAGAAATTCTGTTACATTTCTTGCAAGGTAGGTCTAGTGAGCACAAATTTCCTAAGTTTCTGTTGGCTTGAAAACACCTTTTTTTTCCTCTTCACTTTTGCAAGATAATTTCATTGAATACAGTATTCTTGGTTGGTGAAATATTTCTTTCAACCCTTTAAATATTTCTCTCCACTTTCTTTTTGCTTGAATGATTTTTTTTTTAAATAAATCTAATGTAATTCCCATCCTTGTTCCTTTTTATGTAAGGTATTTTATTTTCTTGGCGTCTTTCAAGATTTTCTCTTCAATTTTTTACAGTTGGAATATTATATTCCTGCATATAGATTTCTTGGTATTTATTCCACTTGGCGTTCTCTTGTATTACTAGATATGTTGTTTGGTGTCTATTAACAATTTTGGAAAAATCTTAGCCATTATTAATTCAAATATTTCTTCTGTTTCTTTGTTGTTTTCTTTTCCATTGCGCATTTCCATTACACATATGTTACGTCTTTTGTAATTTTTAAACAGTTCTTGGGAATTCTGTCCCATTTTTTTTCAGTCTTTTTTTTTTTTTCTTTGCTTCTTTCCTGACTGTGCCTAATCTACTAATGAACCCACCAAAGGCATTTTTTTTTTTTACAGAGTTTTTGATTTCTCACGTTTCTTTTCAACTATTTCTTAGAATTTCAATCCCTTTGCTTAGATTACCCATCTGTTCTTGCATGTTGTCCCCTTTTTCCATTATCAAAAAAAAAAAAAAATTTTTTTTTTTCCATTATACCCTTAGCATATTAATCATAAAAAAACAAAAAAACCTATTGCCTTCGAGTCAATTCTGACGATAGCAATGCTATATATTAATCATAGTTATTTTAAATTATCGGTCAGATATTCTAGCATCTTTGCCATATCTGAATTTGGTTCTGATGTTTTCTCTGTCTCTTCAAGCGTTTTCTTCTTCTTGCTTTTTTAAAAGCATACTATATAATTTTTTTGTTTATTTATTTGTTGAATACTCGACATGATGTATCTGGTAAAAAGGACTGAGAGCCTATCAGTTGTAAAATTCTGTTGCTGTTTATGTGGTGGTAAGGTGAAGGGGAAGGGGAAGAGTTATATAGTACTTATGTATATTTATCAGTCATTTAGTGAGCTGTGTCCCTATCTTGTGACATTCACAAGTACATCTCAATTTTTTTTTTTCTTTTTCCCACACCTCTTAGGTGAAACATTAAGGATATAGGGGCCTGTAGTTGAATATTTCCTTCTCCTCATATCCTAGGCTCTCTTACAGTAAAATAATCCATTTCAAATGGGAGAAATTGGAGGGAAAGGAGGGGTGACAGGCATCAAGCAAGTCAGAAGAAGGCATTACATTATCTCTCAAGGCTTGAAAATCATCCTTTTGTTCCCTGAGGTCCTTTAGGCAATGGCCCTGCCCTCCAGACTCTGGGCATTGGCCACACTCTTCAGATTCTGGTGGAGCACCCTTGGCTCTGGATTTCAGCTTCACCTTCCAGGCCCACTGAGACACCAACTCTTTTCCCATGGATATGGGGAGCCACATTCTCCTAGTCCACCTGAGTGGTGACCCTACCTCCTCAATCCTGGCAGGCCCCATTATTCTGACCTTTAGGCAAGGTAGCCCCATCCCCTCAGCTTTTTTCACCAGCTCCGGCCTCATCCTCTGGCAGCTGTGAATATCAGCCCCCCACATTCCTGAGCTGATTTGGTGATGACCTGATTCTTTGAAATCTAGGAGTCTATGGCCTCACCCTTTGTGATCCAACAAACCATGGTTCCACCCTTTGAGACCCCAGAGTTTGTGGCCCCACCCTTTGAGACTGAGGCAGTTCTTTTTCTCGTGCTCTTTGTCTCTTTAGCTTCTGCTTCTTTGGCCTCTTAACCCCTTGGGCCCTTGGCCCCTCAGACCTCTTGAGCTGGTCCAGTGTCTGCCCTGCTCCAGAAAGTGTTCCAAAGCTCTTTAGCTGTACTGATAGTGCCTGAAGTCCTCAATTCTGTGAGTAAACCTCTGTCAGAAGGCATTCGACCCTTGCTCCGGATTGTCAAGCCTAGCTCCACTAATAAGTGTCCAAAGGTACCCTACTCTGCCAGGAAGCCTCCTGCCTGAAGGCAATCAACTCTCTTGCACTGAGGGTCAGCTTCTGCACCATCTTGTGCCTGTCTCCTGGTTCTGCTGTTGCCATTTCTATGCTGCTGCTTCTTGTCATCTGTACCATCTCCAATGTTACTGCTTTCCTTACTTCCTTCTGAGCCCACACCAGAATTGCTTTTGACATCCATAATTCCACTCCACGAACAGTCTTTTCAAGGTAACCTAGGCTTTTACTATTTAACCAAAACCCAACCAAACATGTTGCCATCAAATTGATTGTGACTTATAGTGACCCTATAGGACAGAGTAGAACTGCCCCATAGGGTTCCAAGGAGCAGCTGCTGAATTCAAACTGCCGACCTTTTGGTTAGCAGACAAGTTCTTTAACCACTGCCTCACCTGGGCACTCTGAAAACTCTTATAGCATCTACCCATTACTCAATTCTAAAACTGCTCCCACATTGTAGGTGTCTGTTAGAGCAGTACCCCACTCCCAGTACCAACTGCTGTCTTAGCTATCCAGTGTTGCTATAACAGAGATAAAAAAAATGATGGCTTTAACAAACAGAAGTTAATCCTCTCACAGTTTAGGAGGAGAGAAGTCTGAATTCTGGGACACAAACTCCAGGGGGAGACTTTTGCTCTCTGTCAGCTCTGAGGGGAAGGTCCATGTCATTATCTTCCCTGGTCCAGGAGCTTCTCAGTGCAGAGACCCTGGTTTCAAAAGACGTATTCCATTCCTGACTTTTCTTGCTTAGTGTTAACGAGGTCCTCTCTTCTCTGCTCGATTCTTTCTTTTATATATCAAGAGATTGACTCAAGATACTCCTTAACCTTGTAGATTGAGTATATATATATATGTATATATATATATTTTTTCCTCTTTGGAAGATGCTTAGTATTTGAATTTGTGGGTCATACGGTAAATTTCTATCTTTTTGAGAAACTCTTAAACTCTTATATAGAGCCTGAATTCATTTTTTGATGTTTGACTGCTGATAGCTTTTCAGCTCCACACTTTTCTTTTTCCCTTCGGCCTCCCAGCAGGGCAGGCTAAGAAGAAATTCTGGGTGAATTGTACTTTGGACCCAGCAAGGCATCAAACCACAAGATCCCCTACCTGAAACTGAACTACACCCCACCTGCTAATTCAAAGTCAGTCTCTGTTTCTTACTCTAAGCCATTTTCAGACCTACTTGGGAGCCATCCTGCTCTCCCCAAAAAGCATCATTATCTGAGTGGGGTAATTAATCTTTTTATGTCCTGTTGCACGTGTGGTATCATCAGCCTCCAAGTCTAAAACAAATTCTGTCTTTATGGGGTTACTGCAAAAAATAATAATAATTATTATTATTTTCTGAAGTATCTGCATCATTTTACATTTCCATCAGCAATGTTTGAGAATTCCTCTTTTTCATCACCTTGACCATAATTTGTAATTACACTTTCTCCTCACTTATTTCTTGTCTCATTATCTGACATTTCACATTTATGACAATAGTAAAAAATCCACTGATTGACTATTTTGTGCATTCACAGTGTACTTGTGGTAGTAACGAATGTTGAGGTGCGAAGCAAGAGTAATGCTGGCTTTGATGGTTAAAGTTATGCACCATCCTGGCTAAGCCATATTCTCAGTGGTTTGCAAGTTATTTAATAATGCAATTTGGTAGTTGTGTGATGATGTAACTTGGCAGTTATATAATGGTGTAACTTGGCATCTATATTCATGAAGGATATTTGTCTGTAATTTGCTTTTTTTATGGCATCTTTGCCTATCTTCTGTATCAGGGTTATGCTGGCTTAAGTATTTTAATTTTTGATGCTATTTAGAATAAAGTTGTTTTGTTAATTTTATTTTCTTATTCTTCATTGGTACTATAGATAAGTAAAACTAGTTTTGTATATCAAATTGTATCCTGCAAACTTGTTTAACTAGTTTATTAGTTTTAGTATAATTTTATGACAATTTTTTCATCTTCCCAACCAATCTGGGGAAACCCTGGTGGCGTAGTGGTTAAGAGCTTTGGCTGCTAACCAAAAGGTTGGCAGTTCCAATCCACCGGGTACTCCTTGGAAACTCTATGGGGCAGTTCTACTCTATCCTATAGGGTCACTTTGAGTAGGAATCGACTTGATGGCAACGGGGTTTGCTTTTTTGATTTTAACCAATCTGGCTGTTTGACTCGACAGCAGTGAGTTTGGTTTGGTTTTGGTGGGTTCTTGCTTAAAGGGCTGGGTATAACTTCCAGTACAACAGAACTGGTGAGAGTGAACATCCTTACCTTTTTCCCAAGTAAAATATTCAGGCTTTCAACATTAAACATAATATGACATGCAGTTTTTTTTTTTTTTTTTTGCTGCAGGCAGTCTTAGCTGGTTCTGATAAAAAACCAAAATCAAGCCCAGTAATGTCGAGTCGATTCCGACTCATAGCGAATAGTGCCCACTTTTTTTATTCTTGGTATGTTGAATATTTTTGTTATGAATGTGGACTCCATACCAAAAACCAAACTCATTGCAGATGAGCCAATTCTGACTCATAATGACCCTACAGGACAGAGTAGAGCAGCCTCAGAGGGTTTTCAAGGTTGTAATCCTTGCTGACTCAGATTGCCGCACCTTCCTTCTGACTGAAGCCAACAGCTGACCTTTCCATCAGCAGCACCACCATGATTGCACCAGGGCTCCCTGAATATGGGTTAGATGTGGAATACTTCTTTTGTTTTCCTAATAAAAACATCACATGGTTTTTGCCTTTTATTCAAGTCATATAGTGCATGACGTTAAATACTTTTCAAATTTGTGTTCCTGAGGTAAATTCCACTTTGTTCATGAAATAAATGTGTTTTATATGTTGCTGAACTGACTTTCTTAATATTTTGCTAAGCATTTTTCAGTATATATTTATCAGGTATATTGGACAGTAGTTTTTATTTCTATAATGATGTCTTTGCCTGCATTTGGTATGAGGGTAAGTCTGGCATCAAAGAATGAGTTGTGAAATGTTCTTTCCTTCCCTATTTTCTGGAAGAGTTTGCATAGCATTGGTAGATTTTTTTTTTTTTCTTTAAATGTTTGATAGCATTCATCGTTTAAACAATCTGGATCTTTTTAAGAAAAAAATTTAAAGTACTATGTAGATTTACTTACTTATTATAGACCTATTAAGATTTTCTTCCTGTGTCAGTTTCTTCATCATGGTGTATAATCTTTTTTCTGTGCTTTAGGATTAGTATGCTGGAATTTTATTGAGGATTTTTATATCTATGTTCATTAAGTATCTTGTTTTGTAGAATTCTTTTCTTGTGATGTCTTTGTCTGGCTTTGGTATCAGTGTAATACTCAACTCATAGTATGTGGAAGTATTCTTTTATCTTCTAATTTTTTGGAAAAGTTTAAGTAGGATTGGGGCTGCTTCTTTAAATATTTGGTAGAATTCCCCAGTAAAGTCATCCGGTCAAGACTTTCTTTATTGGCATTATTGTTTTTTGATTATTGTTTCAATCCCTTCCTTTGTTATGGGTCTGTTGAGATTCTGTTTCTTCTTGTGTCATGGTAGGGAGTTTATGTGTTTCTAAGAATTTGTCCATTTCCTCTAAGTTAGCTAATTTGTTGGGGTACACTGCTTCGGTTTCTTAGAGTCCTTTTTATTTCTGTAAGGTAGGTTTCAATGTTCCCATTTTTGTTTCTAATTTTAGATATTTGTATCTTCTTTATCTTTGTCACTCTAGTTAGTGGTTTGTCGATCCTATCGATCTTCTCAAAAAAAAAAAAAACTAGCTTCTGGTTTTGTTGATTCTGTTTTTTTTTAATTCTCTGTTTTATTTGTTTTTGCTCTGATCTTTATTATTCCTTTCTTCTAGAAGCTTTAGGCTTAGTTTGCTCTTTATTTTCCAGTTCCTTATGTTGTAAGAAGACCTGATGGCACAGTGGTTAAGAGCTCAGGCTGCTAACCAAAAGGTCAGCTGTTTGAATCCACAAGCCACGCCTTGGAAACTCCATAGGGGCATTTCTACTCTGCCCTATTGGTTTGCTTTGAGTTGGAATTGACTCGATGACAAGGGGTTTCTTCCTTTCTTTCTTTGTTTATTTTTTGGTACGTTGTAAAGTTAGGCTACTGATTTGGGATCTTTTTATTCTTCTTTTAGTTGTGCTTTAGGTGAAAGTTTACAGCTCAAGTTAATGTTGCATTAAAAAATTTATGCACATATTGTTTTGTGACGTTGGTTACAATCTCCACAATGTGACACCACTTTCCTTCTTTACACCTCAGGTTCCTTGTGTCCATTCATCTAGTTCCTGTCCCCACCTGCCTGCTCATCCTGCTTTTGAACATGAACTGCCCTTTTGGTCTTGTATATTTAATTGAATTAAGAATCACATTCCTCATGTGAGTTATTGTTTGTTTTACAAATCAAAAAAAAAAAACAAACTCGCTGTCAACTAGTCACTTCTAACTCATAGTGACTCTATAGGCAGAGTAGAACTGCCCCATAGAGTTTCCAGGGAGCACCTGGCAGATTCAAACTGCTGGCCTCTTAGTTACAGCCATAGCATTTAACTGCTATACCACCAGGATATAGGCCTGTCTAAACTTTGTCTGAAAAGTGGGCTTCAGGAATGGTTTCAATTCTGGGTTAGCAGAGTATTTGGGGGCCATAGTATTGGGGTTTCCTCCAGTCTTCGTTAGGCCTGTAAGTTTGTGTCTTATTTTCAATTTTTCCCACTTTCGTTTGTTTCCACTCTCCCATTTCTTGCCTTCTTTTGAGTTAATTAACTCTTTAAGGTCATTTAGCTATATACTTTCACATATATTTTAGCGGCTATTTTAGATATTATAAATGCATCTCTAAATCATCATTGTCTATAGAGGATTTCTTTCTTCTTGGATGAATAATCAATGTCCATGGAAATAGCGGTCAATAAATCAAACAATATATTGCTTTAGGCAAATCTGCTGCAAAAGAACGTCTAAAAATTTTAAAAACGAATGATGTCACATCGATGGCTAAAGTGCCCCTGACCCAAGCTGTGGTATTTTCAATCACCTCATGTAGATGTGAAATCTAGAAAATTGAAAAGGAAGACTGAAAAAAACTGACACATTCGTATTGTGGTGTTGGTGAGGAATATTGACTACACCACGGTCTGCTAGAAGATGAGAGAAGCCTGCCCTGGGGGAACTGGTCAGAATGCTACTTAGAAGCAAGGATGCTGACACTTACATTGAACATGTCATCAGAAGAAACCAATTCACTGGGGAAGAATATTATGCTTGCTAAAGTAGAGGGTCTGTGAAAAGTAGACCCTTATTGAGATGAACAGACACATTGAGATGGACTGTTTGTGTTCATTGTGCAACAATGAGCACAAACAGCAGCATTGTGAGGACGGCGCAGGATTGGACTTTTCATTCTTTTATACGTAAAGTCACTATGAGTTGAGCGGACTAGAAGACACCTAACAGCAACAACAATATACTTAGATAATAATATTATTTAAATAAAAACACATATGAGCCTTTTAACTTTAATTTTATTTACTCTTGCCATTTGTGTCCTGTTTTGTATGTTTTTTCTTATGCATTTATCACAGGCTCCAGAGTATTTATTATTACAAATTAATCTTATTATTATTTTAGCTTGAAACAAGCAACATTATTTTAACAAAGTTAAATATGATATTAAAAAAAGACTTTTATAGTTCTTACTTTTTTTAATTCTTTTTGGTGCTCTTCACTTCTTTCCAGAGATTCAGACTTCGTATCAATTTTCATTAGTTTACATTACTTCCTTAAAAATTTTTTGATTTTCCTGGTAACTATTTTCTCAGTCTTTGTTTATCTAAACATATCCTTATTCTGTATTCATTTTTTTAAACCTATTTTAATTGGATATAGAATTTTAGCTTGTCAGTTTTTTTTTTTCTTTTAGCACTTAAAAAAATATGTCTTCTGGCCTTATTTATTTTTCAAGAAGAAGTCAACTAATGTTATTTTTATTGTTCTCCACTATATATAATTTTTTTTATCATGACACTTTTAATTTCTTTTCCTTTACCTCTGTTTTAGAGAAAATTTATTCTAACTTGGGAACTGAAAAAAAAAAAGGAACAATGTAAGAATTGCTCTGGAGGTAAAATCAACTCGGTTAGATCACTACTAGTATGTATGTGTCTTAAAGTGAAGAGGTAGATGAAATAAAAGGAGAAATCACAAAAGAATTATTATTTTTTTTTTCTGTATAAAATAGAACATTATAGCAATCATTACTAGAATAGGGACTATAGAAATTATTTTGTACTGCAGGGATAGAGGGTGAAAAGGGGAAATAATCTATGAAAAACAATAAACACCTTGAGGGTGGAGGCATGACATAGGAATTCATGCCATTCTTAGCATCTACTGTTCTTGTTAGCTGATGTCGAGTCAAATCATGGTGACTCTATGCACCACAGGATTGGAACATTGTGATCCACGGGCTTTTCATTAGCTACTTTTTTGGAAGGAGATCAGCATGCCTTTCTTCCTTGTCTGTCTTAACTCAGAAACTCCTCTGAAAATTCAGAGCAATACATAAATTTTCACTGACAGATGGGTGGTGGTTATGCTTGAGGTGCATTGTTCATGAATTGAACCCGGGTCACCCACATGGAAAGGAAAAATTCTACAACTGAACCACCACTGCCCTCTAGCATATACTAGGATTCAGTAACATACCGGAACTCAAAACTTAATCCATTCTGTAATCCAGGCATGTGTATTTCCATCTTGTACGATTGGATTTGACAGTGTACTTACCCATTACATTTAAACCTCATTCCTAAGTAGAAAATTTTCTGAGCAGACATTGTTGCTGTTGCTGTTAAGTGCCGTTGAGTTGGTTCCAATTCATAGTGACCTCACGCACAACAGAATGAAATACTGCCCATTCCTGAGCCATCCTCAGGATCTTTGCTATGTTTGAGCCCATTGTTCTAGCCACTGTGTTAACCCATCTCTTTAAGGACCTTCCTCTTTTTGCTGACCCTCTACTTTACAAAGCTTTATGTTCTTTTCCAGGGTCTGGCCCCTCTTAATAACAGGCCCAAAGTAAGCCAGGTGAGATCTCAATATCCTCTCATCTAAGGAACATTCTAGCTGTACTTAATTTAAAAAAAAAAAAAAAACTTTTAAAAATTACTTGAATCAAGTGTTATTAAATTTCCAATATCCATAGCTGACATAAATGGTGACAGTGTGTAGTGCCAGGGGTCTTAGAAGTTTGCGAGCAGCCATCCAAGATACCACAATTGGTCTATATTTACTTGGAGCAACAAAGGAAGAAGAAGAGGCAGGAACAGGAGGAAGAAATCAAATGGAATTTCTAACTGCCTTCATGAACAACTGCCTCCTTTGACATGAGACCAGAAGAACTGGATGGTGCCTGGCTACCACTATTAAACTTTGCGATCAGAGATTCTGTAAAAGAACCCTGATCAAAAGGGAGAAAATGTAGACCAAATTTCAAATGCTCATGGACTCCACATTTTCTGTATCCGTGGGGTCTAGATGAACCCCTGAAACTATTGCCCTAAATCAAAACTATCACCTGAAGACTTCTTTAAACCAAACAATAGTTTAACTTAACTAGCACAGAATGTCTGCCTTGAGTGTTGTGCTCTTTTAAGAACTATCTATACGGGTCAAACTGACAGCAGTAACACAAAAGATTAGGGGGCAGTGAGTTTATGTAAATGAGACAGGAACAATTTGGAAAAGGAGAGTGAGAATGGTTGCACAACTTTAAGAATGTAATCACTGTCACTGAATGGTACATGTAGAAATTGTTGAATTGGTGTATGTTCTGCTGTGTATATTCTCAACAACAACAATAATATGTGTATATGTATATTTTTAAAAGGTGACACTGTTCTATGGTATACTGTATTTATCGATACCATCCAACACAATCTATCTTGAATACCTATATTTAAATGCAAAAGTCTGACATGTAGTTTTTAAATACAAATAAATTCTTCATCTTGTTTTCTCCTAATCCATTAAACTCTACAATGTCTTTAATTAGCTACTTGTGATTTCTTGTTTCCATGTCTGATGATGTCTTTAAGTCAAAAGAAATATCTTTGCATGATAATGTTGAAATACACATCTGATCTGGGAAACTGAAGATGAGATGGTACTTATCTTGTCAATTCTTGCAAGAAAAGATAGGGGAATAAATACTTATCAGAGAATTTAACAAATAATTATTGAACACCTACTGTGAATTGAATTTAGTAGGTATCATTTAAAAATTTTATTTCTTTTTTTTACCTTATTCATTTATCCAACAAATAACTATAGAGAAACTGCAATGTAAGGGAGACTATTCTAGGGACTGAGTTTATAGGTATAGAAAGGAACAAACTATACAAAACTTCTGTCTTCATGGAGCATACATTCTAGTTGAATAGAAAGAGATGGCTAGATAGAATAAGATATGATGAGATCTATGAAGAAAAATAAAGGAGAATAAGGGATTATAAAGTGAAAGTGTGGTTCTTTAGATGGTGCCATCAAGGAAGACTTTTCAGAGGAGGTGATATTTAAAATAACAACCATAAAGAAAGTCATATAAATCTGATGATGAATGTCTAGTTAGATTAAAAAATATATGTAGAAACCCTAAGGTGGGTACCTGAGTGAGTTGGAGATTGTAAATGAGGTGCAAAGTGGTTGCCCATTGTCATGTAATCTCATTATTGGTTCTCTACTTGTCTTCTAATCAAACTCCTCCAAAAGTCCAACACAATTCCTCCTGTAAATTAACTATAAAAACCAGTAGGCATTGAGTTGAACCTGACTAATGGAGACCCCATGTGTTTCGTAGTAGAACTATGCTTCACAGGATTTTCAATGGTTGATTTTGTGAAAGCATATGTGAGGCACCTCTGGGTGGACTTGAACCACCAACCTTTTGATTAGCAGCCTGGAGTGTAAACCACTTGCATGACTGGGGAACTCCAAGACTGCTAGAATTCCATGCCCAGTGGATATATTCTTTATTCAAATTGGAGTTTTTTCACTATGTCCTTATATCTTTTAGGAGAGATATTTACCAGAGCAAGTGACAGTACTGGCTATGTAGTTTAGACTTAGCCAGAGTCTGCTCTACTTGATCAATTACCAGCTGTTTTCTTCTTTAACTTCGTTTACCTTGGTTGCAAAAATGTAAATATTCTATAGCTTTTGCTTCCTTATCTTTGGTTTTTCTCCTAATATCTCGCTGATTTGACTCATGTTCATTTTATTGTCCTAATATATTCTATTGTTAATAACCTAACACACAGACTGTAGCCATGTAATTATAGCTTTATTATTAGCACAGGTTTCTAGAAGAGTGACCTAAACTAGGTATTGTAATGTGAACTTACTTTCAGTTTTTATATTGGTAAATACATGTCTCTCTGTCCTTTCTACGAAGGATGAATGAAGATGACAAGTGTTTATTATTCATGCTACATATCTCTCTTCTGAGAAACTGCTTCCAAAATAAAGTGAGTTAAGTTTTATATAACTCACAAAATTTTTCCACTGTGTCTTATATGCAAGGCTATTCTACATCTTTTATCTATTTTTTCTTTTCCAATGCTATTAAACATGATATCATGTCTTAGAACAATCTGCAATGGATTTTAAAATTTAATAGTGTATGTACCAATTATAAACCTATGTCTTCCTAGATCCTCTTTCTTTTCCTGGCATATTGCTGTCAGAGACAATGACTCTTATGTAGATACCTTTGTTCCTATCCTGTAATTCCAGTTCTAGGCCTATATTGCTAACTGCCTTCAGGATAATCCCATTTGGTTATCAAAGCATCATATAATTCTCAACATATCCCAAATCACCAATTTTATTTTTCTATTCTCAAAAATTTCCCTAGTCCAAACTTTGAAAGCATCTTGAATGTGAAGACAACCTGGCTCTGAATCTGTAGCCTCTCTCATCTCAGGTGGATGAAGTCTAGACTCATGGCACTCCTGTGTTATCCAATCACACTCCATAGCTGTCCTGGATACAGGGGTATTTCCTCTAAAATTCTCCCTTAGTTTTGTCATTGTCACTATCCTATTTCTGACCTCCATCCTTTCAATGTGCATATCTGTAATTGGTTTCTTTAAGGCCTATGTATTTGTAGGTTCTCCCTTTTCCTGTAAAATTTCATGTTATATTTTATCCAACTTCTTACCGTACCACCTTACATAATCAAATTTAATTTGCTTATCCCATTTAGGAGTGATACAAACAGTTAACATGCTCAGATGCTAAATAAAAGGTTAGAGGTTCCAGTCCATCCAAAGGTGCCTTGGAAGAAAGGCCTGGTTGATCAACTTCTGAAAAATTAGCCATTGAAGACCTTATGGGGCACACGTGGAGTCGGCACGAGTTGGAAATGACTCTACGACAACTGGTTTTTATCCTCATTACTCTAGTGTTTTTTATTCTGGGACATGGATGGAAAATGCCTAGTATCCCTATAATTATAAGGAAGGAAGGTTAAATGAAAATTGTGTGCCTATTATCTTCACTTATATATTAGGATGAAAAAGGCAAAATAAAAAAAGGACCTGATATTTGTTCAGTACATTTTATACATTAAGCAATAAGCTGAATGTTTGGTGACTATATCCTTCCTTCAAATTTGAAGGCCAGAACACATATTTATTTATGTGGGTAATTTATTGCATGGCACCTCCAATGTATAAAGTGAAATCTAGAGTTCACTTGAAAATAAAGCTACTGCAGGTGATTTTATATTGTCCAATGTTACTCATACTTCTTTATTTAGATGATAATTTGGCCCTGCACAACTTATTGTGAGACCCTAGAGAAAGAACAAAGAGATTTCCCTATTTTCTTAGGGAATTATAAAAGTGTAGTATTCTGATGAGGTACTTTGGGATAAAATGAAAATTCTACTATAGGAATGATGATGGCAGTGATTACGATGATGTCAATAGCAAGACCTCATCTAGCCTTTGTTGTGCAGCGGATAATAAATATTCTTAGTTTTTGTTTATCTGTTAATTAGTTTAATCTTCACAACAATCTATTGAAGTAAGTAATGTTGTCATCAACATTTTTTTAGATGAGGAAACAGAGTCACATTTGGTTAAGTAATTTGCCCAAAGTCTTATAGAAAGTAACTAGAAGAGCCCTGATTCTGACACAGGTAAATTGACTATAGATGCTCTATTATCAGCTGTCACACAGGACGACCACAGGGGTAGGGATATGGAATAAAGAAACAGATTTCTCTCCAGTCTTTCATCCAGGCTAGTGAGCATCACGGTACTTCAAATTCATGGCATGCTTTATAGAGCCACAGAGCAATTGCCTGGGACATCCTCCCATGGGATTACAAATCATCCCCACGGTAAAGAATAGTTATTCAATTTTTAAAATATAAAAAGATAAAAGGAAATTTAGGCTACTGAGCAAAGTGTTTCTGGAAGGAAACACTGAGAAATACGAAGGATATAAAATTATGCTAAATAAATACCCAGCGTCAGGATTCAAGTATTACCTGCTGCCTGTTCTGTGGTGTCCACGGGATCTACCAGGGATAATCTGGGAACTGTGAAGGAGTATTTGCCCATCTCATAGTAGATGTGACTAAGATGAGTATTTCACTTGTGTTGATTAAGGCATTGTCACTATGGAGCAATATTATTTATTTGATTCCCTCATTTGAGCCCTTAAAGGAATATCCAAAATAAATATCATTCAATAACTAGAGGAATAATTTAAATGTAGATCAGTAAGACCTATCTGGAACACTAAAATTCATCTTTTTTTTTGTTGTTGCTGCACTAGGGTCACTATGAGTCAGAATTGACTTGACAGCGATTGGTTTGGTTTTTTTGGTTTAGTGTCAAGACAGTAAATGTAAACAATAATGAGACTTTTTTTCCTATGTTGTTTTCTGTTCAATTTTTCAAACTTCTTATTAAATTCTCTAAACACATTTCCATGGAATAATTTTAAGTATGTAGGTTTGTGTGGGAAATTGTTAATATGCTGCATTCCTTGTTACTGTGGAAGTTGCCATTATTAGCCATTAGTATATTTGAATATCCTGTTTAATAATACTTCAAAACGAAGTGAAAAGTGTCTGAATTTTTCTAGAAAAAGATAAAAAACTTAATTTATTTTTGAAATTACTATATTACTTTTCTCCTCAATGGATATTGCTTAAAAATCCATGATTCATATTTATTTTTAAGACTTTGTTGATTGTGACAGAGAGAACAACCAAACTGTACACAGGATTCAAACAATGAAGACATAGCTAAAGTACATTTGGAATAAATATTAGGCCTACCATCCTTGGCTTGCTTCTTTTAAATAATGATATCTTTATTACTTTATTTTAAACTGACACTTCTTTGGAAGCTTGGAAGGACTAATAATTAAGGATGTATTTGAGCACAGTAGTGGTTTGATTTTATCACTAAAATAGTTCAACCTGGTTCTTAATTTTTTTTTATGATTAATAAGTACATTATTTCTCATAAAATTCATAGATATTTATAATGAAATCACAGCTGTTAGATACATGAGGAGAATCTGCAACGACTGAATAAGGGAAAGAAAATTTAAGACAAGGACACAAGAGAAAGGGGAACAATTCTAAAAAGGACAAAAGAAATTTAAAGCTTTAAAGAAAATTACAAAAAAAGGAACAAAGAAATGAAAGTAAATGTGAACAAGGAAAAACAAGTGAAATTGAATCGAAACAAAGGCAAAAAAGACAAGGAAATTAGCTAGTGGGATTCTTCCCCGTCCTACTCTCAAGATTTGAGTTTCTGAAAAGCAAGCTCTAATTACCTGTCTTTGAATGTTTCAGTGCGTTCACTCTTCATTTTACTTAGGATTAACAAAAAAAAGGAAAAAGAAACCAGACCTGAGTGCTATTTAATTTAGAGGCTTTTGTTTTGATTTCCTTTTCTTGATACGAAAAATAGAACACTTAAGATACATGTTTCAGGCAGTGTGATTTTTTATACAAAATAATGAAAGACAAATCTGATTATATTGTATATACTTTTTGACCTTGGATACTTCGTTAACATGGGAAAAGATTTATATATCAAAGATATCAAACTCCTTGTTTTCAATCCAATTTTTACTATCAAGAGAATTTCTTCTTAAGCATTAAACAACTTTATCAGAAGTGACTTGTATTTATTTACTCTTTTCATCAACCACAAAATAAACACATTTTCCATACATACACCAAGAGTCACTTTTACTGTAAGAAAAGGAGAGACAGTGGTATGCATAAGTAAAAGTATAAAATCAACTGAACACAATTGTTATTTAGCATAACTGCGCACTCTTCCTTTAAACAGCATATCTAACATCTGGAAAATATATAGAGAGACCAATATCCACAGCTCATACGAAATCGGGATTAGTTCCTCTTTCTATCAGCCAGAATGAAAAACCTCATGATTCATGGGGTATTGGGTTCTCAGAAGTAATTTGCTTCGTGTTAGGAAAATTTTAGTCCCAGAGTAAACACTGCTCTGGATCATATAACAAAGGTTAAAGAAAATAACCAAATGATTTTAACTGGGTCCCAGAACGTAACTCAGTAATATCTGTGAAATACAAGAATGTCCATTGCACAACAGAGTACAATTCGCAATATCTGGCATTACATTGCAAATTACCAGGGATGCAGAAGGCAGGAAAATATGTTCCATAATTATGAGAAAATCAGTTATTTGAAATTGATCCCAAAAAGGCAGCCATGATAGAGGTAGTAAAAAATGACCATTGAAACAGTTATTATATTGTATTCAGTATGTTTAATAAGTTAAAGAAAATTTTGCCCATGCTAAGTAAATGCATGGAAGATATTAAAAAGTCACAATTAAGGTACTACCAGTTAAAATGGGAATGTTTCAGATTAAAAGATGCACTGCATGAGGTTAGTAGCAGATTAGACTTTGTTAAGGAATGGATTAGTTAATTTGAGGACATACGTAATAAGGGAAACCACACAAAATAAATCAAAGAGAAAATGGACATTAAAAAAAAAGAGAGCATTGGTGAGCTATGGGAAAGCTCAAATGACCTAGAATATATGTAATTGGAGCAAAGAAGAAACTGAAGATTTAAGGACATGGTGGCTGGGCTGAATATTTTCCAAATTTTTGGTAAATTATAAAACAATAGGTCCATGGAGAAAATATATACCACCATCAGCACAAAGAAAAAAGTTACAGTATATATAAGTTTTTTTTTTTTTATGTGAAGGGTTATATTATCACTTGAAAGTAGACTGTGATAAGTTAAAAAAAAAAAAACACAAAACCAAATTCTTTGCTGCAGAGTTGATTCCTACTCATAGTGACCCTATGGGACAGAGTAGAATTGCTCCATAGGGATTCCAAGGAGCAGCTGGTGCATTTGAACTGCCAACCATTTGGTTAGCAGCCAAACATTTAACCACTGTGCCACCAGGGCCCTGTGAAAGTTAAAGATGTATATGCTAAAATATAACACAAAAAATATTAACAAAAACAATTGTAGCTAAAAAACCAACAGTTAGATAAAAATAAATGTAATATAGAACTAGCAAAAATAACTGTAACTAAAAAAAGATAAAAAAGGAGTCATAAAAAAATAAACCCAAAGAAGGTAGAAAACAAGGAAAAGGAGAACAAAGAACAAATGAGACAAACAGAAAATGTATAGCAATATGATATATTTAAAATCAAATCTGTCAATGATGATAAATGCAAATAGTCTAAATACCCCCAATTAAAAAAGCAGACATCCAATGGATAAAAATTATAAGAACCAGTTACACGCTGTATCCGATAAGCTAAATTTAAATGCAAAATGCAAATAGATTAAAGGTTACATGATGGAAAAGAGATATCCATTATTAAAATAATGATAAAAGATCGATATAGACAATATAAATTATAGATAAAATATTATGGAGGATAGAGAGAATCCTTTTATAATGATAAAGGAGTCCATTCATCAAGAGGACTTAACAATCCTAGTTATTTATACACATAATAAAAAAGCTTCAGAATCTATGAAGCAAAAACATGTAAAATTATAATTAGAAATAACAAATTCACATGTATGTTTGGAGGGCTCATCTCAAAATTACTGTTAGAACAAGTAGACAGAAAATCGGTAAGGATATAAAAGAATTGAATCAATTAACATTTATAGAACACTCCTGTCAATAATATCAAATGTATAATTTCCCATAGTAGAATATTTTCGTGGTCATAAAACAAGTCAATATAAAGTTTTGAAAATCATAAAGAGTATGTCCTCTGGCAACAATTGAATAGAATTAGAGCATAATAACAAAAAACACTCCAAAAACTTCCAAATATTTGTAAACAAAATAAAGCAATACTAAATATTTTATGGAGCAAAGACGTAATCAAAATGGGAACTAGAAAACATTTTGAACCAAGTGAGAATAAAAACATAACATACCAATTTTAGTGCCATGCTGATAAAAAAATAATTAGCCGGTGGATTTGAACTGCCGACCTCTTGGTGAGCAGCCATAACTAGATGTAGCTCTTAACTACTGTGCCACCAGCGCTCCAAAAGAGTAATTACAGAGATAATTATAGCACTAAACATTTCAGAAGAAAAGAACCCCAAATCAATGCCTCCATTTTAAGAAAGTGAAAAAAAAACAAGAGCAAGTAAAACCTAAAGCAAGCAGAAGAAAATCATAAAGATCAAAATGAAAATCTGTGAAAAAGAAAACAGAGAAACCGATAAAACCAAACTTGATTCTTGGATAACATCAATAATACTAATTAAAATGGAGCTAGACTGACCAAGAAAAAATGGAAAAGAGACAAATCACCAATATCAGAAATGAGACAGGTATTATCAAAACAGATATTAAAAATTCAGTAAGGGAATTTGATGAACATATTATACCAATAAATTCAACCACTTAAATGACATAGAACAACTGTAAGAAAGACCAAATCCAAGCCAAACCCACTGACCTTGAGTTGATTCCGACTCACAGCAACACCCATAGTGTTTCCAAGGCTGTAAATCTTTATGCAAGCAGGCTGCCACCTCTTTCTTTCAAGGAGCTCCTTGTGGTTTCAAACTGCTAACTACAGCCACTACCAAAACCCACTTATGAAGAAATATATGATTTAAATAGCCTTATAGCTATTAAAAATGAGTTTTTAGCCAAAAATATACTTACAAAGAACATTTCAGTTCCACATTGGCTTTCTTGCCCAATTTTTCCAAATATTTAAACAAAATATAAGATTTATTCTACACTGTTTTCCCGAAAATTGAAAAGGCAAGAATTGTTCCCAACTCATTTTATGAAGCCAGCTTAACATTGATACCAGGAGAAAGATTCTGCAAGAAAGGAAAAACACGGCCCAAATATCCCTCATGAACACAGATGCAAGAATTCATTTAGAAAATCTGGAAATTGAATTCACCTTGTAAAGAGATGATACATCATGACCATGTGAATCAATCAATGTAATTTAACGTATTAATAGAATGAAACAAACAGACAAAAAAATGATCATTTCAATAGAGGCAGATAGAGCATGTCCACCATTGAGTGGGTACATAAACGAACTGTGTTATAAACAATGAAATACAACTCAGCAACAAAATCAAATGAACTATTGATACATGCAATAACATGGATGAATCTGCAAATAATTTTGCTGAATTAAAAATCAGACAAATATATGTATATGCACTATGATTCCATTTGCATAAAATTCTAGAAAATGCAAACAAATCTAAAGGGACAGAAGATCAGGTGTTTCCTAGGGATTTGGAGAGAAGAAGCAGGGAGCAGAGGAAGCAGGTATTATAGAAAAGCATGAGGAATCTTTGCGGTGACAGACAAATATGTGCTCATCGTCTTAATTGTGGTCCTGCTGTACCAAAATATTGTTGTTGTTAGGTGCCGTCAAGTCGCTTCCGACTAATAGCGACCCTGTGCAAAACAGAACGAAACACTGCCCGGTCCTGCACCATCCTTACAATCATTGTTATGCTTGAGCTCATTGTTGCAGCCACTGTGTCAATCCACCTCTTTGAGGGTCTTCCTCTTTTCCTCTGACCTTGTACTCTGCCAAGCATCGTGTCCTTCTCCAGGGACTGATCCCTCCAGACAACATGTCCGAAGTATGTAAAACGCAGTCTCACCACCCTTGCCTCTAAGGAGCATTCTGACCGCACTTCTTCCAAGACAGATTTGTTTGTTTTTTTGGCAGCCCATGGTATATTCGATATTCTTTGCCAACACCACAATTCAAAAGCGTCAACTCTTCTTCGATCTCCCTTATTCATCGTCCAGCTTTCACATGCATATGATATGATTGAAAGTACCATGGCTTGGGTCAGGCGCACCTTAGTCTTCAGGGTGACATCTTTGCTCTTCAACACTTTGGAGAGGTCCTTTGCAGATTTGCCCAATGCAATACGTCTTTTGATTTCTTGACTGCTGCTTCCATGGCTGTTGATTGTTGATCCAAGTAAAATGAAATCCTTGACAACTTCAGTCTTTTCTCTGTTTATCATGATGTTGCTCACTGGTCCAGTTGTGAAGATTTTTTCTTTAAATAATTTTTATTATGCTTTAAATGAAAGTTTACAAATCAAGTCAGTCTCTCACACAAATCCATATATACCTTGCTACACACTCCCAATTACTTTCCCCCTAATGAGACAGCCCGCTCTCTCCCTCCACTCTCTCTTTTTATGTCCATTTTGCCAGCTTCTAACCCCCTCCACCCTCTCATCTCCCCTTCAGGCAGGAGATGCCAACATAGTCTCAAGTGTCCACCTGATACAAGAAGCTCACTCCTCACCAGCATCCCTTTCCAAAACATTGTCCAGTCCAATCCATGTCTGAATGGTTGGCTTCAGGAATGGTTCCTGTCCCGGGCCTACAGAAGGTCTGGGGGCCATGACCACTGGGGTCCTTCTAGTCTCAGTCAGACCATTAAGTCTGGTCTTCTGAGAATTTGGGGTCTGCATTCCACTGCTCTCCTGCTCCCTCATGGGTTCTCTGTTGTGTTCCCTGTCAGGGCATTCATCAGTTGTAGCCAGGCACCATCTAGTTCTTCTAGCTCAAGATGATGTAGTCGCTGGTTCTTGTGGCTCCTTCTGTCTCTTGGGCTCGTAATCGCCTTGTGTCCTTGGTGTTCTTCATTCTCCTTTGATCCAGGTGAGTTGAGACCAATTGATTCATCTTAGAAGGCTGCTTGTTAGCGTTTAAGACCCCACACGCCACTCTTCAAAGTGGGATGCAGAATGTTTTCTTAATAGATTTTATTATGCCAATTGACTTAGATGCCCTGAAACCATGGTGCCCAGACCCCTGCCCCTGCTATGCTGGCCTTTGAAGCGTTCAGTTTATTCAGGAAACTGCTTTGCTTTTGGCTTAGTCCAATTGTGCTGACCTCCCCTGTATTATGTGCTGTCTTTCCCATCACCTAATGTAGTTCTTATCTATTATCTAATTAGTGAATGCCCCGTCCCACCCTCCCTCCCTCCCCCGTCTCATAACCACAAAAGAATGTTTTCTTCTCAGTTTAAACTATTTATCAAGTTCTTTTAATCGTGGTCTTATACAATATTTGTCCTTTTGCAACTTACTAATTTCACTCAGCATAATGCTTTCCAGGTTCCTCCATGTTATGAAATGTTTCACAGATTCCTCACTGTTTTTTATCGATGCATAGTATTCCATTGTGTGAATATACCATAATTTATTTATCCATCCATCCATTGACGGGCACCTTGGTTGCTTCCATCTTTTTGCTATTATAAACAGTGCTGCAATAAACATGGGTGGACATATATCTGTTCTTGTAAAGTCTCTTGTTTCTCCATCCTTTGAGTTTTAGTTTGTTTGTGTCTCCAAGTCTAAGGTGTGTCTCTTGTAGGCAGCATATAGACAGATGTTGTTTTTAATCCATTCTGCCACTCTCTGTCTCTTTATTGGTGCATTTAGTCCATTTACATTCAGGGTAATTATGGATAGGTAACTTAGTGCTATCATTTTGATGTCTTTTTTGTGTGTGTTGACAGTTTCTTTTTCCCACTTGATTTTATGTGCTGAGTAGATTTTCTTTATATATTGTCCTTTTCTCATATTTGTTGTTGTTGATTTTGTTTCTGCTGAGTCTGTATTTTTCCCTTGTATTTTATTTTGATGAGTAGGATAGTTTGTCTCCTTTATGGTTACCTTATTATTTACCCCTATTTTTCTAAATTTAAAACTAACTTTTATTTCTTTGTATTGCTGTATCATCCTCTCCATATGTAAGGTGTATGATCGCATTTCTTAGTCCCTCTTTATTATTTTAATGTTGCCTTTTTCATATAATAACATCGCTGTTACACTGTGTTGGGCTTTTTTTTTTTTTTAATCTTGTTTTGTTTTTTTGGATTTCCCTGTCTGGGTTGACTTCTTGTTGCTCTGCCCAGTGTTCTAGTCTTGGGTTGACACCTGATATTATTGATTTTCTAACCAAAGAACTCCCTTTAGTGTTTCTTGTAGTTTTGGTTTGGTTTTTACAAATTCCCTCAACTTGTGTTTATCTGGAAATGTCTTAATTTCACCTTCATATTTAAGAGTCCGTTTTGATGGACATTTGTTTCTTGGCAGGCAATTTTTTTTCCTTCAATTTTTTAAATATGTCACCCCATTGCCTTCTTGCCTGCCTGGTATCTGCCGAGTAGTCTGAGCTTATTTTTATTGATTCTCCTTTATAGGTGACTTTTTGTTTATCCCTCGCTGCTCTTATAATTCTCTCTTTATCTTTGGTTTTGGCAAGCTTGATTATAATATGTCTTGGTGACTTTCTTTTAAGATCTACCGTATGTGAAGTTTGATGAGCATCTTGGATAGATGTCTTCTCATCTTTCACAATATCAGGGAAGTTTTCTGCCAACAAATCTTCAATAATTTTCTCTGTATTTTCTGTTATCCCTCCCTGTTCTGGTACTCCAATCTCTCATAGGTTATTTCTCTAGATAGAGTCCCACATGATTCTTAAGGTTTCTTCATTTTTTAAAATTCTTTTGTCTCATTTTTCTTCAAATATATTAGTGCAAAGTGATTTATCTTCGAGTTCAAAAATTCTAGCTTCTGCTTGCTCAATTCTGCTCCTCTGACTTTCTATCGAGTTATCTAATTCTGTAATTTTATTGTTAATCTTCTGAATTTCTGATTGCTGTCTGTCTATGGATTTTTCCAGCTTATTAAACTTTTCATTATGTTCCTGAATGATCTTTCTAATTTCTTCAGTTGCTTTATCTGTGTGCTCCTTGGCTTGTTCTGCGTATTGCCTCATTTCTTTCCTGATGTCTTGAAGGGTTCTGTATATTTAACTTTTGTATTCTGCATCTGGTAATTCCAGGAATGCACTTTCATCTAGAAGATGCCTGGATTCTTTGTTTTGAGAGACTGTTGATGTGATCATGGTCTGTTTCTTTATGTGTCTTGATGTGGACTGTTGTCTCCGAGCCACCTATAAGTTATTGTATTTAGTTTAAGCTTGCTTACTGTGTCACAGCTGCCTGCTTTGTTTTGTTTTGTTATACCCCTATGGGTTGCTTGAGTGAGCTAGCTTGATTATTTTCACCTTTGGAGCTCTGGTGTCCTGTCCCTAGCTGGCTAGAGCTGTTATCAGATATATCAGTCTAGGAGTCCATTCAGTTTTCTTGTATGAATTCAGCTCAAGTTTCCAGGTAGCCGATATCAAGTGTGTGGTACGGGCTCTGTCTTACAGTCTTAGAGGGGTGGGGTGATTGGCGTATATACCGGTATCTGATTGCAGCAGGTGGTCACGCTCTGAACAAGGCAGGGGGCTAAGAACCAACCCCCCAAGTGTCTCTGAGGAAAATGCGTCTCTGTTCCCTACAGCGTGCTGGTGGGTGGGTTCTGCAGAAGGACCATGGGCACCCAAAGTTTTTGGTTGTAAGGACTGGGAGGTACCAGTTATTTTCGGACCCTGTCGTGGGTGGCTGGGTGACCCGAGTGGAGCTACCAGTCCTTAGGTCCCTGATGTGGGTAAGTGAGGACCTTGTTTAATAGGTAAAGCAATGTCAAACATCAAATACACACCTCTCTACCGCACAGCTGAAATGGTTGGAGTTTGCAAACAAGGGCCTATTCTCCCAAAATAGGCCCACACAGGTCCATGCAGAAGGGAAAGGTGCTCAAGGTCCATGGACTGTTTATGCCTGGACAGGAGCCACTTCTGTCCTGAGCTCCCCTGGTTAATGGAGGTAGCAAATTTTCTTTTCCCCCCAGTTGCAAATTTTTTCTTCCCCAAGGCCAGAAGGATGGCTCTAGGTGCTCACCAGGGTCTATCTAAGGCCCAGGGATTCAGCTGCTGAAGCCAGCTTGGGGTGGGGGGGGAATGTGGTAAAATATACACAAGTACTTAGCTTTTGCCGAGAGTGCCCTTCTCCTCAGGTTCTGGAGGTGTGAGTGGGCTGTGTGGCTGGCTGCTTCTTCCTGAGAAAACTGTGGCCGAACCCTAGGACTAGCCCGCTGCTGTAATTGCCACTGTTCCGGGAATGGTGCCTGAGGGCTACCCACAATTCAGGTCCGGTAACTCTTCTCCACTTCTGAACGGCCTCTTCCTCCTCCTGCCCCTCAGTTCGTTGTCTAAGCTTGCCTTTGATGTTCAAGGCTCCCAGCTTGTCACAAATATACTTGTTTCACTTGTTTCTTTGGTTTTTTGTTGTAAACAGGGCTCAAAGGAAGTGTCTGCCTATTCCACCATCTTGGCTCTGCCTCCAGATTTTTCTTTTCTTTATGTTGAGGTGCAGTCCATACTGAAGGCTGTGGTCTTTGATCTTCATTGTTAAGTGCTTCATGTCCTCTTCACTTTCAGCAAGCAAGGTTGTGTCATCTGCATAACACAGGTTGTTAATGCATCTTCCTCCAATCCTGATGCCCTGTTCTTCTTCATATAGTCCAGATTCGCGAATTATTTGTTCAGCATACAGATTAAGTAGGTATGGTGAAAGAATACAACCCTGATGCACACCTTTCCTGACTTTAAACCAATCAGTATCCCCTTCTTCTGTCCAAACAACTGCCTCTTGATCCATGTAAAGGTTCCTCATGAGCACAATTAAGTGTTCTGGAATTCCCATTCTTTGCAATGTTATCCATAGTTTGTTAAGATCCACACAGTCGGATGCCCTTGCATAGTCAATAAAACACAGGTAAACATCCTTCTGGTATTCTCTGCTTTCAGCCAGGATCCATCTGACATCAGCAATGATATCCCTGGTTCCTTGTCCTCTTCTGAAACTGGTCTGAATTTCTAGAAGTTCCCTGTCGATATACTGCTGCAGCTGCTTTTGAATGATCTTCAGCAAAATTTTGTTTGTGTGTGATATTAATGATATTGTTCTATAATTTCCACATTCGGTTAGATCACCTCTCTTGGGAATAGGCATAAATATGGATCTCTTCCAGTCACTTGGCCAGGAAGCTGTCTTCCATATTTCTTGGCATAGACCAGCGAGCACCTCCAGTGCTGCATCTGTTTGTTGAAACATCTCAATTGATACTCCATCAATTCCTGGAGCCTTGTTTTTCGTCAATGCCTTCAGAGCAGCTTGGACTTCTTCCTTTAGTACCATTGGTTCCTGATCATATGCCACCTCTTGAAATGGCTGAATATCGACTAATTATTTTTGGCATAATGGCTCTGTGTATTCCTTCCATCTTCTTTTGATGCTTCCTGCATCATTTAATATTTTCCCCATGGAATCCTTCACTATTGCAACTCAAGGCTTGAATTTTTTCTTCAGTTCTTTCAGCTTGAGAAAGGCCGAGCGTGTCCTTCCCTTTTGGTTTTCCATCTCCAACTCTTCGCACATGTCATTATAATACTTTACTCTGTCTTCTCTAGAGGCCTTTTGAAATCTTCTGTTCAGTTCTTTTACATTCTTCCTTTTGCTTTAGCTGCTCGACGCTCAAGAGCAAGTTTCAGAGTCTCCTCTGACATCCATTTTAGTCTTTTCTTTTTTTTTCTGTCTTTTCAGTGACCTCTTGCTTTCTTCATGGATGATGTCCTTGATGTCATTCCACAACTCATCTGGTCCTTGGTCATTAGTGTTCAATGCGTCAAATCTGTTCTTCAAATGGTCTCTAAATTCAGGTGGGATATACTCAAGGTCATATTTTGGCTCTCGTGGACTTGCTCTGATTTTCTTCAGTTTCAGCTTGAACTTACATATGGGCAATTGTTGGTCTATTCCACAGCCGACCCCTGGCCTTGTTCTGACTGATGATATACAGCTTTTCCATCATCTCTTAGCACAGATGTAGTCAATTTGATTTCTGTGTGTTCCATTTGGCAAGGTCCATGTGTACAGTCGCCGTTTATGTTGGAGAAAGAAGGTATTTGCAATGAAGAAGCCATTGGTCTTGCAAAATTCTATCATTTGATCTCCAGCATTGTTTCTGTCACCAAGGCCATATTTTCCAACTACTGATCCTTCTTCTTTGTTTCCAACTTTCGCATTCCAGTCACCAGTAATTATCAATGCATCTTGATCTCATTGTTTGATCAATTTCAGGCTGCAGCAGCTGATAAAAATCTTCTATTTCTTCATCTTTGGCCCTAGTGGCTGTTGTGTAAATTTGAATAATAGTTGTATTAACTGGTCTTCTTTGTAGGCATATGGATATCATCCTATTGCTGACAGCATTGTACTCCAGGATAGATCTGGAAATGTTCTTTTCGACGATGAATGAAACACCATTCCTCTTCAAGTTGTCATTTCCAGCATGGTAGGCTCTATTTTTGTCCAATTCAAAATGGCCAATATCAGTCCATTTCAGCTCACTAATTTTAATGCCTAAGTTATCGTTGTTTATGCATTCCATTTCATTTTTTGACAATTTCCAATTTTCCTAGTTTCATACATCGTACATTCCAGGTTCCGATTATTAATGGATGTTTGCAGCTGTTTCTTCTCATTTTGAGTCATGCCACATCAGTAAATGAAGGTCCTGAAAGGTTTACTCCATCCACGTCATTAAGGTCGACTCTACTTTGAGGAGGCAGCTCTTCCCCAGTCATCTTTTGAGTGCCTTCCAACCTGGGGGGCTCTTCTTCCAGCACTATATCAGACAATATTCCACCGCTATTCATAAGGTTTTCACTGGCTAATGCTTTTCAGAATTAGACTGTTGGGTCCTTCTTCCTAGTCGGTCTTAATCTAGAAGCTCAGCTGAAAGCTGTCCTACATAGGTGACCCTGCTGTTATCGGAATACTGGTGGCATAGCTTCCACTATCACAGCAACACCCAAGCCCGCACAGTACTACAAACTGACAGACACACAGGGGTCACCAGTATTTACACATGTCAAAACATTTAAACAAATTTAAAGTATACACCTTGGTATGTTTTCACCAGTATATACACATGTCAAAACATACCAAGGTGTACACTTTAAATTTTTTTCAGTATACTGTATATCAATTATAATTTAATAAAACCATGTAAGGAAGAAACTGTGTGTGTGTGACTGCTGTTGTTGTTGTTGTTAGCTGCCATGGAGTTGGTTCTGACTAATAGAACCTTATGTACAGCAGAGCTAAACACTGCCCAATCCCATGCCATCTGCATAATCATTGTTATGCTTGAGCCTGTTGTTTCAGACGCTGTGTCAATCCATCTCATTGAGGACCCTCCTCTTTTTGGCTGAACCTCTACTTTACCCAGTATATCTTCTCTAGGGACTGGTCCCTCCTGATAATATATCCAAAGAAATGTGACAAAGTCTCACCCTTCTTGCTTATAAGTAGCATTCTGGATATCCTTCTTCCAAGACAGGTTTGTTCATTTTTCTGACAGTCCGTGGTATATTCAATATTCTTTGCCAACAGCACAATTCAAAGACATCATTATTCTTTGGTCTTCCTTAGTGTGTAATTAGTCTTCAGTTAAATATATATATATATACACATTGACACAAACAAAATGGCCATTAATTTAAGGTTTGTTGGTACTTGAAGATATAGGAGATTATCAGAGATAACTTTGAAGTAGTTAATCTTTTTCAGTTAAAAACAATTTTAAGATCCACTATTAAAATATTTATGAAAGAATAATGGGTTAGACATAGAGACACATTCTTTCATTTATTTACTCCATCAATTATTACTGTGTGTTCACTATATAACTCTTGATAATGTGGACATATTGTCAGCTGCTATCCAGTAGGCCCCAGATTCATGGTGATCCCTTGACCAACAAAAATAAATTCTGCCCAGCCCTTTGCTATCCCTGGGATTGGCTGTGGTACAGACCGTAGTGATCCATAGGGTTTTCACTGTCTTATTTTTCTGAAGTAGATCTTCAGTCCTTTCTTCCCAGTCCCTCTTAGTCTGGAAGCTCTGCTGAAACCTGTTTAGCATTGTGTGGTTATTGTGTGCCATCGAGTAGATTCCAACTCTAAGCAGCTCTACATAACAGGGTAAACCTGCCCAAGAAGGTTTTCTAGGCTATAATTTTTGTAGGAGCGGATCATCAGATCTTTTCTCCCAGGGGGCGGCTGGTGGGTTCAAATCACCAAACTTTTGGTTAGCACCCGAGTCCTTAACCATTGTGCCACCAGGGCTTCTTGTTCAGCATCACAGTAAAACACAAGCCTCCACTGACAGAGGGGTGTGGACTGTGCCTTAGGTGCATTGGCTGAGAACCAAGCCAGAGTTTCCCTAATGGAAGGATATCATTCCACCCCTGAACTACTGATGTCTTCCACAATCAGAAAATATTATTTTAAAATCTTCTCAGACCTAAGCAGAAGTGCTGTGTTATATAGCTTCTGGGGGAAAAAAAAATGGCGATCTTCTTTTCAAGGAAGACAGGAACTTGTGAACTATATTTCATTTGGTCCATTTAGATATTTTATATAACTTCTACCATGAAGAATGCCGTAAAGATTCATTGATGTCTAGGAAGTATTTTGCAACCCTTTTTCTATCTGGACTACTCAACTCTTAGGACAGGAAGTAGGAAAAACTACTGATTTAATCTTTTTTGGAACTTTTTATCAATTTTATTTATATTTAATCTAAACAGCAACCCAATGTGGAAGTTATTATTACCGCTATTTTATGGATGGAGTCACTGAGGCTCAGGAAGTTTGAATTATTTTCCCATTATTATAAAACCAGTATTTGAATCATTTGTCAAGTACAAAGCCTTTGTCCTTTCTTCAATATAGTTTTTAGAAAGCACAAAACACCCAAGGGTTATCTTTATTTTTTTGGTCTCCAATTATGTTTTCGAAAATTAGGGATCATGCTCTACTTGAGCTAGCATAAAAATACCTTTGCACCAAGACAGAAGGTTTTATATTCTTTGCTTATGAGTATTATTTCCCCATTAGCCCAGCATCTCACACATTCATGCATTTGGTGCTAACTACAACATGCAAGATTTATTTTATCTGCATAAGACATGCGCTCTTTTCTTATCTCTTCGCTAACTTTGACTAAATTTAACTGGAAAATCCAGATTAATGCTTGTAGATTATACAGATAGAGTTGTGGCTTCCTGAATATGCTACAAAACGTTCTTAGTTAAATTCAAGTTCACTCAGGGGCCTAAGAAAAATTGTGTCTATGGCAATCAGTTTTAATTTAATGAATGATTTCTCACAGCTGGAGATGGAAATTGCTATGGCCAATAGAAACTGCTCCTTAGCATCCCTCCTGAAGTGGTGGCCAGGCCACGTGCCTACCTGCTATACCTTAGTTATGGCTCTAAGTTGGCTCAACTTATGGTGACCTTACATATAACATAAAGAAATGTTGTGTGGTGCTTTGGCATCTTCCTGATTGATACTAAATGTCATTGTTAGTTGCCATTGAGTTGGCTCTGACTCATGGCAACCTTATGTATGATAGAAGAAAACATTGCCCAGCCCTGAGCTATCCTCACAATCTTTGGTCACACCAGTTGTTGCAGCCACCATGTCAATAACTTTCATGGAGGGTTTCCCTCATATTCTGATCCTCTACTTTATGAAACATGACACCCTTTCCTGATATGTCCAAAGTAAGTGATATGAAATCTTGGCATCCTTGCTTGTGAGGTGCATTCTTGCTGTCCTTCCTCCAACAGGGATTTGTTCACTCTTCTGGAAGTCCAAAGTATATTCAGCATTCTTCACAAACAACACAATGAGAATGTGTCAATTCTCCTTTGATCTTCCTTTTTTCATTGTCCAGCTTTCACATGTGTATGAGTCGACTGACACTGCAAGACTTGGGTCAGGTCAGGCACCCTTTTTGTCTTCAAAGTGATATTTTCGCTTTTTAATACTTTAAAGAGGTCATTTGTAGAGGATTTCCCCAATGCACTACTTAGACTTCTTGACTGCTGCTTCCATGGGCATCGATGGTTAACCCAAGTAGAATGAAATACTTGACAACTTTAATTTCTTTGCCACTTATCATGATGTTGTTTATTGGTTCAGTCGTGAAGATTTTTGTTTTCTTTATGTTGAGGTATAATCCCTTTTGAAGGCTGTAGTCTTTGATCTTCATTATTAAGTATGTCAAGTCCTCTTCATTTTTGACAAGAAAGATTATGTCATTTGCATATTACAGGTTGTTAATGAGTCTTCCTCCAATCCTGACTCCATGTTCTTTGTATAGTCCAACTTTTGAGATTATATGTTCAGCATATAAATTGAATAAGCAAGGTGAAAGGATAAAACCATGCTTCCCATCTTTTATGACTTTAAACCACTCAGTATCCCCTTGTTCTGTCTGAATGAGTGCCTCTTGATGCATGGACAGGTTCCTCATGAGCACAACTAAGTGTTTTGGAATTCCCATTCTTCCTAATAATATCCATAACTTGTTATGCTCCACATAGTCAAATGTCTTTGCATAGGTCTCCAGAGCACATTAATTGTTTAAAAATGTATTTCTAAATAACTCAGAAGTCAAGTTTCTTCAAGAAAACTGTCCAAAACAGGAAACTACATATACACATTATCTTTGTCAAAGGTATATGTATATAATTTTTTTTAATACTAAACCCGTGGAAGTTTATGTCCGTTTTCCAATAATCCATTACATTACTTACTTTGGCCTTAGAATTTTATGAGTAAGTGACTAAACACCATAAATCTCAGAAATGCAAAATATCCAATGAATAGATTTAAAATTGTTATTTCACGTTGTTATTGAACTTTTATTCAAGTGAGATATTAACTCTTTAGGATAATGTACCATTTACTGCTATCTCATTTTAGTCACTCTGAGTTATCTTTTGCATGTCTTTGTTGAGAAACTATCAGAGATATGGCTGGGTTGAAAAAGAAGAGGCCCTTCAGGTAGGGAGACATAGGTTCAGCTCTCATGTTTGTTACTTATTAGCCACCTAGCCATTGCTATGGGTTGAAATTAACTTGCCAGGAATAGGTTTGTGTGCAGTGTGTGAGCTGTGTTATGGATTGTATTATGTCCCCCCCCAAAAATGTACGTTAAATCCTAACCCCTTTATCTGCGGATGTGACCACACCTGGAAATAGGTTTTTCTTTGTTATGTTAATGAGGCCATATCAGAGTAGGGTGTGTTTTAAGTCAGTCACTTTTGAGGTACAAAGGAGCAGATTAGGAATAGAAGCAAGGAAGCATGGATGAGGGAAGATAGATGTCTCAGGACCGGGCAGTGTTTCGTTCTGTTGCACATAGGGTTGCTAGGAGTCGGAATCAACTCCACAGCACCTAACAACAAGGTTTTATTATTTTCTATGTCAGAATTTCTTTTTTTCCATGAAACAGGGATAGTTATAATCCAGTGGATGGCTGTGAGCATGAAGTAAATTTCTGTATATAAGTCAGTTAGCACAACTTTTGCACTTAAAAACTCTCAAAAATGTCAACTAAAATTAATAAAATTTGTATCTGTATTTATACATATTTAGTAACTGTCTTTTTTCTGCTTGATTTCAGTGCTCAGGGATAATACGACTTGAGGCTGTTGAGTGTCAGATTAAAGCCTATTGTCATTCCTGTCAGGTTTGTACTCAGAGAATACTTTTCTGAATTGCATAATTCAAACCCCAGACAATAAATCATTTGATTTAAAGAATGGCCTTAGTTCATACAACAGCAATTATGTCTTTTCTTCTCAAGACAACAGTGTGTGAAAGACACCTCCAGAGTATTCACTCTATTCTTTGTTTTCTAATCAAGTGTGCGGCTGAAGACCTAAATTAGTGGCCTCGTTATCAAGAGATAACTCTGCAGTTGTACTTGAATAACTGTACACTGTTGTAGTTACCAATTGTCACTGTGTAAATGCAGATAATACTTAGCTACTGTTGAATATAGCCTTGTATTTAAACAGAGGACAGCTCCATAAATTGGCAATTATTAAATGGGGCCAGAATCACAAACTCATAGTTTACACATGTAATTTAAGAGAGCTTATTTTAAATTATCACTACTTTGTTTTGGCTTTATTCATATTATTTAATTTTTAATCTCAAATAATGCCAGCATGGGAAATTAAGTATCCATGGATTTATGGTAAGCAATCGGGCATATTACTTCAGAGCTTGGGTTTTATATAGTTGGACTAGGTTGGCTCAAAGCTCATTATTTCTTCATACAGGCTGTATGACCTTGGCCAATATATTTAACCTCTAGGGTACCTCAACTCATGTTGTTAAGTGATGTCAGGTAGATTTTGGCTCTTAATGACCCTTTGTGACAGAGTAGAATTGCCCCATATGGTTTTCTGGGCTACAGTCTTTACCAGAGCGGATTATACAGTCTTTCTCCTGTAGGGCAACTGGATGGGTTTGAACTGCCAACCCTTTAGTTAGTAGCCAAGCACTTAACCTTTGCACCACCAGGGATCCTTATTCAACCCATAATATGGCATCATGGATTGAATTATGTCCCCCCAAAATATCTGTCAACTTGGCCAAACCGTAATCCCCAGTATTATGTGATTGCCCACTGCTGTGTCATCTGATGTGATTTTCCTATGTGTTGTAAATCGTGTCTTTAAGATGTTAATGAAATGGGACTAGTGGCAGTTATGTTAATGAGGCAGTACTCAATCTACAACATTAAATTGTATCTTAAGCCAATCTTTTTTGAGATATAAAAAGAGAGCAGTGAGCAGAGAGACATTAGGACTTCATACCACCAAGAATGCAGCACTGGGAGCAGAGTGCATGCTTTGGACCGGAGTTGGTGTGAAGAGACGTTCCTAGACCAAGGGGAGATTTATGACAAGAACCTTGCTCCAGAGTTTACAGACAGAGAAAGCCCCTAGAGCTGGGGCCCTGAATTCAAACTTCTGGCCTCTTAGACTGTGAGAGAATGAATTTCTCTTTGTTAAATCCATCCACTTGTGGTATTTCTGTTATAGCAGCACTAGATAACTAAGACATGGGGAAAATGAAATGAGTTACCTCATAAGTTAGATTTTGTGAGGATAAATGAGTTGATGTATTAAAATTATCAAGTATTAGAATAAGTATTCAATAAATATTACCTTGTTTATAAAAAGAAATTATGCATTATAAAGAAATATATATAAAAATATAAATATATAACCTAATAATTTGAGATATTAGACAACAGAAAATTTAGATTCTAGTCTGATCCCTGATTTTGTATAAGATAAAAACGTCTTTTGAACCCATATTTCCTCATTTAAAAATATATTAGTATCATGCTTACTTTATAAGTTGGTCATTAATGTAAATGATATAATAAACATCAAGGTAGCCTGTAATCCATTTCCAGTCTGTAAAATGTAACTATTATCTGTAATATTAAACAAGTGAAAAAACAAAAATAGTATTCAAAGATTTTTTTAAAAAAGTGATGTATGTTTTAGAGCAGTTTTAAATTTACAAAAAGTTTACATGGATTTTACAGAGTTCCCATATACCCTCTTCTTTCCTCCCAGCATGCAGTTTTTCCTATTATTAGTATCTTGCATTGTTGTTGTTGTTAGGTGCCATCATGTTGGTTCCAACTCACAGCGACCCTATATACAACAGAACTGAACACTGCCCAGTTCTATTCCATCCTCACAATCTTTGTTATGCTTAAGCCCATTGTTACAGCCACTGTGTCAGTCCATCTCATTGTGGGTCTTCCTCTTTTTCCATGACCTTCCACTTTACCAAGCATGATGTCTTTCTCCAGGGACTGACTCCTCCTGATAACATGTCCGAAGTATGTGAGATGTAGTCTCGCCATCCTTGCTTCTGAGGAGCATCCTGGTTGTACTTCTTCCAAGACAGATACATTCATTCTCTTGTCAGTCCAGAATATATTCAATATTCTTGTCCTTATATTCTCTTGCATTAGTGTGATCTGTTTGTTAAAACAGAACCAATATCGATACATTATTATAACTAAATTTTGTAGTGTACATAAAGGTTAACAAAGGTGTTATTAGAAACATATTTTTAAAGCATTTTTAGACACAGTTTATAAAAAAAGGAATTAAATAAGATCAAAATCAGAGAAATTTAAATTACTATCAGGCATTAATTGTGTGCATGCTATATTCCCCACAATGTGTTAAACAGTATACAATTTTTTTTTCCTCTTTAATTCTAGCAAAGTCATCATGATGTAGGTTCTATTAGCATTTACATTTTACCAATGAGGAAACTGAGAAGTTACATAATTTTCCCCAAATCACCAAGCTTGTAAGTGGCAAATCCGGTAAATTCATTTTTTTTTTTTTTATGTCAGAGCTTGGGTTCTTAACAACAATGATGCACAGTTTTCTTTTTTTTTACTCTCTAGCTTTATTCCCTCTGCAGTGTTTTTCATTAAACTAGGTAATTATTATAACAACAAAAGTCTGTTGTTGCCCAGCCCTTGAAAAAATAAGACCTGCATCATGGAGTACTTGATTGTGGATCAACATGAAGAACTAGAGCCTCAAGGGGCTGTTTGGGACAAACACAGTAAAAGTGACTTGAATTAGGCAAACTAGTCTGCTAAATATATGATCTAGATTTCTTAATGTAGGGTGAAAAGACAGAAGGCATAGAGCAGATGTAAATATCTGCTGGAAAGTTTGTTATAGGAACACAATCATAAAAAGAGATATCGATCCAAGACTTGGGATATAAAAGGTATTTAAAATGGGAGCAATATGAAAGCAAGTGAACAGTTTCTGAGATGACTGCTCTGTATAAACAAAAGGGAGTTTGTTATTCAACATTAAGAATTGGAGCTCCACGGAACATGAATTTGTTGAGCTGGTTTCAAGGTTCAAGTAGACTGACTTTCTAATTTATCTACTTTAAGCTTTGTGAGAAGCAAAACAAAGCCTGTAGCCCTTTTTATGATTATAATCTGCTATTAACATTTTCCTTTATACTGTTATACTTTATATTGTTGGAAATAAAATTCAACACATATTTTAATGGTTATAAAATGCATTTCTAAGTACCTCTCACTATAAGGAGTCACCACGCCTGTGGAGGAGTAGAGGAGAGAATATTTAATAGTTTAGACACCTAATATGTGCTAAACATTGGGGATATGGTATTTATCCCATAATTAGGTTATATCTAAAGGGTGGAGATATAAAAACATTTAAGTTGATAATAGATGAATAAGATATATTTAGGTACTGATAAGATAATGTGATAGACCGTATTTGGGAGATTCTTTAGAGGTTCAGAGAAACCTCTACATGGAAATAACATTTGAGCGGAGAAGTGATCTTTGTGAATACATTTGGAAAAATGTTTCAATTGGAAAGAATAATATTTTCAAAAGCCAAGATAAGAATGAGATAGGCATTCCCAAGGGGCTTTAAGAAGGCTGTTTAAGATGGATTATGGAGAATGAAGAGTGTCTGGAAAGATACAGGATCAGAAGGAAAGACATACCAGTTCATGTCACCCTTATGTACCAGAATAAATAATTTGGATATTATTGTTGTGAATGGCTAAATATTAGCATGGGACCTATTCTTTATGCAATAGATGATCATGGGCATTTTTGTGGACTGTACTGCAAGTAAAAGATATGTAGGCAAGGAAAAGAATTAGGAGGCTGGTACAGATTTCTAGTCAAGAGTTGATGGTGTCTTGGACTAATGTAAACTTGGAGACAGAGATGGAAGAACCAGAAGGATTTGTTGATGGACTGTTTGTGAAGCTTGATAAAAAATTGGAATTTTGGTCAAAGTAAAGAATAGATGATGAAAATATTTACTAACTAGATGAAGTCTGAGGGGAAATGTGTAGGGGAGGGGTAAATCCATCACTGTGGAGTCAATTCTGACTCATAGTGACCCTGAAAGACAGAGTAGAACTGCCCCATATGGTTTCCAAGGAGCACCTGGTGGATTCGAACTATTGACTTTTGGTTAGCAGCTATAGCTCTTAACTGCTACCCCATCAGGGTCCCAAGGGGTAGTGGTAGGAGCTCTGAATAATTGTGTTTTGGAAATGTTAAATTTGATTTGTCTATTAGACATCAATGATAGGATGATAGCCATATGCTTACAAGGAAGACCAGTTAATGCAACTATTGTTTAAGTATATGCACCAACCACTAATGAGAAAGATGAGGAAATTGAAGATTTTTACCAACTTCTGCAGCCTGAAATTAATTACACAAGCAATCAAGGTGTATTGATAATTACTGGTGATTGTAATCTGAAAGTTGGAAACAAAGAAGAAGGACTAGTAGTTGGAAAATATGGACTTGGTGATAGAAACGATGCCGGAGATCACATGATAGAATTTTGCAAGACCAATGACTTTGTCATCACAGACACCTTTCTTCAATGACATAAATAGTGACATATACATGGGTCTAACCAGATGGGAAATGTAGGCATCAAATCGACTACATCTGTGTAAAGAGATGATGGAGAAGCACAATATCATCAATAAGAACAAGGCCAGGGACTGACTGCGGAGCTTGCAATTATTCATATGCAAGTTCAAGTTGAAGCTGAAGAAAATTACGGCAAGTTCACAAGAGCCAAAATATGACCTTGAGTGTATTCTACCTGAATTTAGAGGCCATCTCAAGAATAGATTTGACATATTGAACAATAATGATCAAAGGTTAGATGAGTTGTGGCATGACATCAAGACTTCATATGTTAAGGAAGCAAAAGGTCATTAAACAACAGGAAAGAAAGAAAAGATCAAAATGGATGTCAAAAGAGACTCTAAAACCTGCTCTTAAACAAACAGAAGAAATGATGAAGTAAAAGAGCTGAACAGAAGATTTCAAAGGGCGATGAGAAGATAAAATAAAATATGCGAAGACCTGGAGTTAGAAAACCAAAAGAATAGAACAGGCTCGGCATTTCTCAAGCTGAAAGGACTGAACTGAAAATACTGAAGGATTCTGTAGAGAAAATATTGACTGACACAGGAAGCATCGAAAGAACACGGAAGGAATACACAGAGTCACTATACCAAAAGCAACTGATGGACCTTCAACTACTTTAGGAAGTAGCATATGCCCAAGAACCGATGATACTGAAGGAAGAAGTCCAAGCTGCGCTGAAGGGAATGACAAAAAACAAAGCTCCAGGGATTGACGGAATACTATTTGAGATGTTTCAAAAAATGGATGCAGCTCTGGAGGTGCTCACTTATCTATGTCAAGAAATTTCTAAGAGAGCTCCCTGGCCTACTGACTGGAAGAAATCCTTATTTGTGCCCATTCCAAAGGAAGGCGATTCACAGAATGTGGAATTTATCAAACAATATCATTAATATCATACACGAGTAAAATTTTGCTGAAAATCATTAAAAGTGGCTGCAGCAGTACATTGAGAGGGAACTGCCAGAAGTTCAAGCCAGATTCAGAAGTGGATATGGAATGAAAAATATCGTTGCTGATGTCAGATGGATCTTGGCCAAAAGCAGAGAATACTGGAAAGATGTTTACGTGTGTTTTATTGATTATGCAAAGGTATTTGACTGTGTCAATCATAACAAATTATGGATAACATTGTGAAAAATGGGAATTCCAGAACACTTAACTGTGCTCATGAGAAAACTGTACCTAGACCAAGAGGCAGTTGTTCGAACAGAACAAGGGAATACTGCATGGTTTAAAGTTAGGAAAGTTGTGCATCAGGGTTTTATCCTTTCACTATACTTATTCAATCTGTATGCTGAGCAAATAATCCAAGCAGCTCGACTCTGTGAAGAAGAGTGGGGGATCAAGATTGGAGAAAGATGCATTAACAACCTGCATTATGCACATGACACAACCTTGCTTGCTGAAAGTGAAGAGAACTTGAAGCACTGATGAAGATCAAAGACTACAGCCTTCGGTATGGATTACACATCAAGATAAAGAAAACAGAGATTCTACAACTGGATCAATAAGCAGATAAACAGAGAAAAGTTTGAAGTTGTCAAGGATTTCATTTTACTTGGATCCACAATCCATGCCCATGGAAACAGTGGTCAAGAAATCAGAAGACGTGCTGCAGTGGGAAAATTTACTGCAAAAGAGCTTTTTTACAGTGTTAAAAAGCAAAGACGTTACTTTGAGGACTGTGGTGTGCCTGACCCAAGTCATGGTATTTTCAATGGTCTCATATCCATGAGAAACCTGGACGACAAATAAGGAAGTCCAAAGAAAAATTGAAGACTTTGAATTATGGTGTTGGCTAAAATATTGAATATACCATGGACTACCAGAAGAACGAAAAAATTGGTCTTGGAAGAAGTACAACCAGAATTCTCCTTAGAAGCAAGGATGGTGAGACTTCATCTTAGATACTTGGGACATGTTGTCAGGAGGGATCAGTCCCTGGAGAAGGACATCATGCTTAGCAAAGTAGAGAGTCAGTGAAAAAGAGGAAGACCTTCAATGCTATGGACTGACACAGTGGCTACAACAGTGGGCTCAAACATAGCAATGATTGTGAGGATGTCACAGAACCCGGCAGTATTTCTTCCTGTTGTAGATAGGATAGCTATGAATCATAACTGACTCAATGATGCCTAACAACAACAACAATTAGACATCATAAGGTACCCTGGTGGCCAGTGGTTTAGTACTGGATTGCTAACCAAAATGTCAGCAATTAGAACCCACCAGTGTCTCCATGGAAAAACGATGTGGTATTTTGCTTCCTTAAAGGTTTACAGTTTTGGAAACCCCATGGGCAGTTCTACTCTGTCCTATAGGGTTGTTAGGAGTTGGAATTGACTTGGCAGCAATGGGTTTGGTTATTAGATTATCACAGAAATGTTGAGTAGGTGGTTGGAGAAACAATCCTAGAGCTCAGGTTTAGGCCGGAAATAAATTGAAGAATCGTGGACATGCATGATTGTGATATAAAGTGGTAAATATCATGTAATAGATAAGTGGCCAAATAAGTGAAACTCTGAGGCATTTTAGGTAACTTTTGTTGGTGACTCAATTTAGGTTTTTATCTGATATGTTCAGGATATGTATTTTATAGCTCTTTTATATGTCACGTGAAAGGTTGTGGCTGCTGTTAGGTGCTGTGAAGTCGATTCTGACTCATAGCTACCCTATAGAACAGAGTAAAACTGCCCCATAAGGTTTCCAAGGAGCAGCTGGTGGATTTCAACTGCCAGCCTTTTGGTTAGCAGCCAAGCTTTTAACCACATCCTAGGTAGCATAAAAACCCAAAAAACCCATTGCTGTCGAGTTGATTCATACTCATAGCGACCCTATAGGGCAGCGTAGAACTGCCCCATAGAGTTTCCAAGGAGCGCCTGATAGATTCGAACTGCTGACCTTTTGGTTACCAGCCATAGCACTTAACCACTATGCCACCAGGATTTCCCTAGGTAGCATAGGAAGGGTTTTATAGAGAAAGTTACTTTGACAACAAGTTTTTAAAGAAACAAATATATTTATGGTTTTAAGCATTTATTTTCTGCCAAGCCCTTTACATTCCCAGCTCAACAGTCTGAGAATGCTGAGGAATTTGGGACACAGGAATAATACATCATTTATCAAAAGCTATGTAGCTCTTCAGGAAAGCCCTGGTGGTGTAGTGGTTAAGTACTATGGCTGCTAACCAAGAGGTCAGCAGTTCGAATTTGCCAGGCACTCCTTGGAAACTCTATGGTGCAGTTCTACGTTGTCCTACAGGGTCACTATGAGTCAGAATCGACTCGACGGCAATGGGTTTTTTTTGGGGGGAGGTGGTATGTAGCTCTTCAGAACCAGGGCTGGAACCTGCATTCTCTTTTTAATTTGATGCTAACATCCTTTATTTCCACCACACAAAGGCTAGGTTTTGCCTGGCCAAGGAAGAAACATTGTCAAGCAGAGGGAAGAGTAGCACAAAAGCATGATAGTAGAAGGAGCACAGTTGAAGAAAGAGCAGAGCTCTCTGTGAGCTGAAATGTGGCATGTGTAGGCTTGGGTGTGTTTGGAGGTGAGTTTGAGAATGTAGGTAGGGATCAGATGATGAAAGGATGGTATGATATGAGAAGGATTTTGGCCTTGATTCTATAAGCAGTGAAGGTGACATTGAAGACTCTAAGACGAGGATGTTATTACCCAGATGGAGTTTCAAGAAGATCAAATGATGGTGATGTTCAGATGTAGCCACCGAAACTTCTTTTCTATTTTTTTCTTTAATTATCAAATAAGGAAAATAACTGTATGGTATAATGAAAAGGATAAAGAGGGATATTCACCAATGTACAAATAATCATCTACACTTACTAAATAACATTGGAAATTCCCAATTGTTTATCCTGAAAGTAATTAGAATATAGTTTCCTCAGCTTTTATGTGTTCTTATGAAAACAAATAAAATTCCGAAGACTGTTATATAAGATGCACTATATACTACAAAAACTGTAATCTTTGATCATCACTTCATTACAACTTATCATAATTATATAACATTTATTATTTAAAAATCATACAACTCCCATAAATCTGATATTTATTTATGTATAATGCTACAATGAAATATATTCTTTGTCTTTAACCATATACACTGAGACACATACCAAACCCCCCCCAAAAATGAAACCCTGGTGGCATACTGGTTAAGAGCTATGGCTGCTAACCAAAAGGTTGGCAGTTCAAATCCACCAGGTGCTCCTTGGAAACCTGTGGGGCAGTTCTGCTCTGTACTATAGGATCACTATGAGTCAGAATCAACTTGATGGCAATGGGTTTTATATATTTATTACGCTGATATAGATAATGCTGTATAATTCAGGCATGCTTAAAATATGTGGGTTCTATGATAGCATTTTTCATAGCCACTTAGAGTGTTGACCTTAAACTATATATATATTAGCATGTATACCATTAGTTTACTGAAATCTTACTGCCGAGTTCTCTATCTCAGGAATAAAGATGAATAAAACATTTCTTCACCTGAGGTGCTGGTATCACACTTGACACTTGTTTTCAGACTCTTGAAGAAACACTTTACTCTTTAGCAAAACTACTTTTAGAAGGGAAATAAAGAAGTTTAATGATTTATGTAAGAGATTCTTTAATGTCCTTCTATATTGAAAATACTTATTTTTGAAGGTCTTTCGATAATTCACTTCCTTAAAGAGACAGAAGAAATACAAACAGTAAAAATAAAGATATTATATTTGTATTTACACTTAAATTAATTTGAATCCCTATGGTCTTAATTAACAATTATAATTTTCAGATCCCCACTTGTTTTGCTTAGAAACACACACACACATTTCAGAGATGTAAATCACCTGATATGTTAAGGTACATCAGTGATACTACTTTTAAATTATTTTTATAATTATTATTTTCATAAATCATAGAAGTTGTGGATATGTAAAAAACTTGAGTTGCAGTTATTCTTCAACGGTTTTAGTTTACCAGTGTTGCTTTTTTCCCACTAGGTGTCAGCCTTACTCTAGCACTTGAGGGTAGTGGCTACAAAGCAAAATGCCATCCACATTTGTTCTATTTAATAATTTACGTGTTTCATTGATAGAAAATAACATGGTTCCAATAGGAATTTACATGTTTAATTGATAAAAAAATATATGGTTCCCTAACAGAATAGCCATAAACTGGACTGAGAAGGGTATTCAAAATGAAAACTTTGTAAATTGATTTATAAATGCAGTGCCTCCAAACAATAGTTTTTCCACACTAATATTCAATCATTTTTTTTTTTTTTGGCATAGGTAAAGTATTGTATATATTACAATGTATATGTTTTCAACATTTCATGACCCGGGACCTGAAAAATAACATCACCTTGATAGCCAACAACAAAACTCCATCTTTTATGAGGAACTAAGAGCACGTTTTGTTGTCCTGTGTTGTCATGGTCACCAAATTATTAAAGAAAGCCAAGCAGCACAATCCAAGATATCGTATCTTTCCAGCCCTGCCCACTATTGATTTGAAAATATTCAGAGTTGTTATAAGCTCCTTTCAAACCAAAGTCATTGAAAGCTTTGGAGACATCCACAAAGGCTTTCAAGCTTTATTTACTATTTTCCTTTAATTACTTTTCTGGCTTTGTGAAAGGACTGAAATGTCTGAAGTGACATTTCAATAACTGCGGCTTTTCTGACAGGCTGGTTTCTCCACAAGGAGAAATTATTTTCCTCTAATTTAATTAGATAAATATATTTAACTTGTATCAGTGTTTGTACATTTTTGGTTTTCAAATAGAGAACTGTTTGAGGAAGAAACAATATACAAGCACAGTAGATCAGAGGTTGGGTATGTGATGAGCTCATTTCCTTGTGATTTGTAAATAAACAATTTCCTGAGAGAAAGCCATGCATGTTGGGAAGCTCCTAAGGTTCAGATTACTCAGGCAGATTGGGTGTCCCAAATGATGATTGAGTTCAAAATACACAGAAAATAACAATTGATAATAATAAAACTTAAAATTCGGTTTCAAGTACAAGCCACTGAAGTATTGCGCTGAGAAAATAAGTAGTTCTTATCCAGCAACACCTACATTTCTGTTCCAGTGTTCTATTCTTTATATTTTTGTTTAGTCAGGTTTTCTGTAGCAGGAATATTTGTATAATGATACAGATCCTAAATTTATGCCTTACAGTACAGAAGGGAATGCCATAAAGCCCCAGCCATAGAGACAAATGTATCTTAGTTCCTTTATCGCTATTATTATTATTGTGTACATGGCCCAGGATATCATTTTTATAGAATATGAGTGCTATATATTTTCTTCTCAGCTCTCATTCATTTTTAACCTATTGGTTTCGTATCATTTTACTGCACTTTGTACTGAAGTATTGAAAGAGCTTCCCATTGCTTTAGGCTTTGGAATTTTTGAATTGTCCAAATTCCAGGTGGCCGCAAAATTTTTACCTGTTACAGATGTCATATTTAGATTTTAAAAGTAGAATAAACAGCATTTGTTATGAAGCACCCTTAACAAGACAGAGTGGCTAGGAATAATACCTTGGCTTACTAACTCTCTTTGAGCCCTGATAAATTTCTTGCTTTCTCTGGGGATATATGTACAGAAAATAAAAATTCTTGTTAGGGATCTGTAGATTTTAAAAGGAAGTAAAATGGGGCGGTTGCATACAGGACAATAGCAGGACATAATAAACTATAACAAGAAAGATCTTACCGCAGAATGTCAGAAAACCACAGCTACCACAAACATTTGAATATTCAGTGGTCAGAATATGGGTGAATCATTTTGAGGGAAAAGATCCATGCAGACAAGAAATCCAAAAGGAAAAGCCACTAACAAAATTAGGCTGGCCAATATCAAGTACAGGAGAGTAAACAAGCATAATACTAGTAACAGCATGATATGATAGGCCCTGTATCAATAAATTCTACTGAATTACATATATAAATCATAGATCCTCACTAATGTCATCAAGGGATGAATGGATCTGTAGATTGTGGGAAGAAAGTGCCTTATACTTCTTTGTAAGCCTACAATGGGGACTCAGTAATCCCATGAGTCACAAGTAAACTCACAAATAAACTTCTAACAGTAACTTCTCCTACAGACATTAAGTGTATCTTCACACTTGCACTTCTTATTGATTCTTCTTTCTTCTCAAAACAAAGTCTACATCTTTACTAAGAAATTAATGAAAATTGTACCATCGACTGATTCTGCATTCACGAACATCAAGTTTATTTACTCATTCAGTAGATATTTATTAATAACCTCAATTGTGTCAAGAAGAGTTCCAGACACTAGCAATACAGCCAGAAACAGAGACCTGGTCCCTGTTGTCCAATAAACTTACATTTTAGTGTTAGAAGGTAGATGATATACAAGTTATTAAATTAGAAAGCATGACAAGACATCAAATTATAATAAAATTTACACAGAGAATTAAAATAGAAACTTTGACAAGTATTTCTGTATGAACTAAGTCATGAGTAACTCTATTATACTGTAAACTCCACATAAGCAGAACCTCTGCCCTACTCATCCCCAAAGTTTAATAAAACATGTTTGGGTGGGGGTGGGGTGAATACATAAAAAACAAAGATATAATTAAAAAGTTGTTGAAAGTAGTTAATGGTGCATGTTAGTTAGCAATTGTACATAAATAAATATTAAAATGAAGATTCTTTACAAATTTTCAAAGTAATTAAATCAAACGTCATTTTTGGCTCACTTAAAGCACCCAGGATGGCAATTAAAGAAATGGAAACAAATAAATACATTTGTTTTTCTTCTGCATGCTAAATGGCACCCTCCATACCTTTTACCACACATGAATATACAGTTTTGGGGTTTAAAAAGGGCATCTTTTCCATAGGGATGTTTTCCCTAATCCCTAGGTGAGATTTACATTCTTAATCTCTAGGGACGATTTATATACCTAAAGTAAGTAAATGCCTACTTTACCATAGTATTCTTAGTATCACATTTTTATGTTGTAAACTTGTTTTTCTTCCCTAACGGACTATGAACTCTGAGAGTAGAGACTTTATAAGCCTTTTTACAATAGTATGCAACATTTCTGGGAGAATTGGCCTACGAGAGGGGTTTGATGAATATTTCCTGAATGAATGACAGAATAATGGTTGAAAATAGACAACTCTGGTTAAATTCAATTCTTCACTACTCCACGTTGGCTCCCATGCAGTTTAAGTTAGTTGGAAAAAAACATGCACATCTGCAGATTTTTCTTAAATTAAATTTATTAATACTGACTCTCTATTTCTCTAGTCCACTCACTCTTCCACTCTCTAAAAAAGGATATATTTTTTAATATTCTTCTTCCTCATCAAATTTCTAATACCTCCTCCGGAGTCTTCACTTTCCACTACTTGTCTTGCTTCCTATTTCATTGAGAAAATGAATAAATGAGGATTTCTATAAAGTGCCACTAGCCTGCATCTCTGCCTATACTATGCCATTTTTCCTATACTATTGTCCTTGTTCCCACCAAAGCCAACTCTTCCACTTGAGTACCCGTTTTTGATAGAATTGTGTCTCCCTAAAACATGCGTTGTAAATTCTAAAGTCCTTTACTTGTGGACTTTATCCCATTTGGGAATAGGATTTTATTTGTTACGCTAGTGAAACAGTATCAATGGATGGTGTGTTTTAAGCCAATCATTTTTGAAATATAAAAATAGTAAATTAGGCATAGAGAAAGCAGCACAGACGGTAAAACATGCAACATATGGAAGATGGCTAAGGAAGCAAGGAACAAACCCTGAAAAGAGAGAAAGATCTTCCCTCAGAGTCAAGAGAGAGAGAAAGCCTTCTCCTAGAGCCAGCACCCTGAATCTGGGTGTCTTGTCTCCTAAACTGTAAGAAAATAAATGTCTGCTTGTTAAAGCCATCTATATCTGGTATTACTGCTATAACAGCATTAGATAACCAAGATCAAGCCTTACCCCAAATCCCCTTTCCTAATCAAGTGTAAAAATACAACAATACTCACTTGCTTCTCCTGAGTTATTAGCTTTTTCTCTAAATTTGATGTTTCCTATTACCATAGAGATCTGCTTACTCATGTTTCTTCTGAATGAAAGAATTTCTTTTTCTGCTTTCATCCTGCAGTTATCACTGAACTTCTGTTTAGAGCAGGGATTTTCAATATTGAATTATGAAAGAGAGTTGTGGATAAAATCGAGATCAGTAGACATGAATAAAAAAGAAAACAAGTTGATTTTTGTTTTTACTACCTGAGATTTAGCATTTCCTTCAGTTAAGCTTGTTTACTGTAATACTGTCGCTATGAGTTGGAATCGACTCCAGGCCAATGGGTTTGGTTTTGAGATTTTTGTTTTTTTTAACTATCCATTACAGGAAACCCTGGTGAGGTAGTGATTAAGTGCTATGGCTGCTAACCAAGAGGTCAGCAGTTCAAATCCGCCAGGCGCTCCTTGGAAACTCTATGGGGCAGTTCTACTCTGTCCTACAGGGTCTCTATGACTTGGCGTTCACTCCATGGCAAAGGGGTTTTTTAGGAAAGTCATAGCATACAGGAGATAAATTCTCTCATTTTTGCTACCCAGTTCTGATTTCAGAGAGATTAAAGGATTTCGGGTAGGTTAAAACAGAACGGTGAAGAAAGACAGAGGAAGAAGAGGTCGGCAGTTTAAATCCGCCAAGAGCTCCTTGGAAACTCTATGGGGCAGTTCTACTCTGTCCTATAGGGTCGCTATGAGTTGGAATCCACTCGACGGCAGTGGGTTTTTTTTTTTTTTTTTTGGTATCCATCACAAGCAATATTGGCTCTAAATCTGACTTTATCATCATTTTTATCACCTTATATTGTTGTATCATCTCAAAATATTGCAATATTTAAAATATGCTCATCATTCCTTTAAAAGTAGAGTAAGTATTAGACTTGTCTTATGTCTTACTGCTAAGTAAGGTTAAGAACTCTTGCTTTAAAGTGAAAGTCCTTGAAAAGATTGTTGATGTTCACTGTTTCAAATTGCTTTTCTTCCATTTCTTTTGAAGCTTATTGAGTTAGGCTTTTACACACATCACTGTAGAAGAATAATTTTGTCATAGTCAGTGATGGCTTTCATTTGCTGAATCTGTTAATTTATTCTTAATTTGTTCTCATAACTCTGACTTGTCTTCTTACCAATGAAAGTATATTTGACACACTACCTTTGCCTGCACGAGCACACGCTGATTTTCTTTGTATCTTACTAGTTACTTATTTTGGATTTCTTTTGTGGGTTCATCCTCATTAACAGTATCCCTTAATGATGGAGAACTCATGTTCTTAGTCCTTAGATATCTCTCTCTCCTCCTTCAATTGATCTTACCTTGTCTGACTTTAAATAGACCTATGATCATTGCTCCCAAATGTATAACTCTAGTCTGGAGCTCACTCTTCAACTCAAGATTGTTATTCCAAACTGCTTACTCAACATATACCGAGAATGTCTAACAGGTATCTCAAAATAAACATGTCCAAAATTGAACTTTATATCTCTCTCCTCACCCTAGCCTTTTCCTATAGTCATACTCATGGTAGGAAATTGACCCTTTTAGTTGCTTGACCAGAGATCTCAGAATCATCCTTAACTCTTTTATTTCATAGTTCACAACCAATTTATCAGCAAACCCTTGCAGTTCTAGATTGAAACCATATTCTGTATCTGACCACTCTTCATTTCATAAACCGTTATCGTGCTAGTCCAAGACATCACCTTCTATAGCTTAAATTATTGCAAGAGCCCACTAACCAATCCTGCTCTTTGCAATAACAGTTTCTTATTGGAAACCCTGGTGGCATAGTGGTTAAGAACCACAGCTGCTAACCAAAAGGTCAGCAGTTTTAATCCACCAGGCACTCCTTGGAAACTCTATGGGGGGGTTCTACTCTGTCCTATAAGCTCGCTATGAGTCAGAATCTACTTGACAGCAGCGATTTTGGTTTTTGGTTTATCCTAAAAGCAGACGTCTAAGTAACCTTGTTAAATAGAAAAATCAGTTCACAGCACTTCTTCGTTCTGAACTCTCCAATGACTTTCCATCTCACTTGGAATAAAACAAAAGACCTATGCATAATTTGGCTACCCATTTATACCTATTGATTTTGTCTATTACTTTTCTCCTTGATCACTCTGCATGTACCACAATGACTTTATTTTTCTCCTCTGAACAATCAGCTATATTGCTTTCTCAAGACATTTCCACTCCTTTCTCCTCTCTATGGAATATTATGGTTCTCAAGATAAATAAATAAATATAATTTTTTTTATAACTATGTGACTTGCTTGCTCACTTTCAGTCTTTATTAAATATCCCTTTCTAAGTAAGATCTTCCTTTGACAGTTTATTTGTATTTTGACAACTGTAATCCCCCATTTCTATTTTCTTTCACTGCTGTACTTTTCTCTGTGACATTTCTTATTATGTAACATTTACTTACCGTGCTTGATTTCTGTATCTCCTACTGTTCTAGACTATAAATTCCATGATTTAAAAGATTTTCTCTCAATCCCTAGGACCTAGAAGAGTATCTGGTAGTAATAGTCACCCAAATCAATGAATCAATTAATAAGTGAATGAATTGATAAGTGAATGAATGAAAGAAGAAATGAATATATAGCTCTCATTTTGTCTGTTTTAATCGTCTGCTCTTAAAGGGTAAGATGAAAAATAGTAAGAGGCAAATAAATATATGATGAATGAATAAAATATTGTAATTATCCTTTGTCTCAATAATTATAGTTTTCCTCATTAAAAGACTATCAGATACATTTGGAATGTCTTATTCCCTGTCCCATATAGGCATGACTGTGTCATACTACTCATAAGATAAATTAAAAAAAATTATAAATCGTAACTATTAATCAAGAAGAGAGTAAAAATGAAACAAAATATTTTCATAATGCTATTACTATATCTTAACAAAAACAAAAAAAAAACCATTGCCGTTGAGTCAATTCTGACTCATAGAGACCGTACAGAACAGAGTAGAACTGCCCAATAGAGTTTTCAAGGACCGCCTGGTAAATTTGAAACTGTCGATCTTTTGGTTAGCAGCTGCAATGCTTAACCACTACACCACCAGGGTTTCCTACCGTATCATAGTTTCACATAAATTTCAAATCTAATTTTGAATTTGTTCTTATAACTCTGATGAGTTATAATCTCACTTGTATTGTTTAATCATTCGAAGGAACAATTTTAAGATATTAATTTCTCATTGTTTATTTTATTAAAGATGGAGATATTTAAGCATATAGCCTATCAGTTTATAGAAATTCTATTTACTTCTAAACAATATACCTGGACAATTAACTGAACATTGTTCCTGCTAAATACAGACAATAATGATTGAATTAGTCTAGGATATACCGTATCATATTGATCTATACATGATCCCTGGTGACTGAATGGTTAAGATCTCAACTGCTAACCAGCTGCTCCTCAGAAGAAAAATAAGGCAATCTGCTTTCAAAAGATGACAGCCTTGGAAGCCCTTTAGAATAGTTCAACTTTATCTTATAGAGTTGCTATGATTCAGAATCATCTCTGCTACATACAATAACAATACCATTGGCCTATAAATATATGTTGTTGTTGCTAGGTGCCGTCTAGTTGGTTCTGACTAATAGTGACCCTGTGAATAACAGAATGAAACACTGCCCAGTCCTGTGCCATCCTCTCAATCATTATTATGTTTGAGCCTACTGTCCAGCCACTCTGTCAGTCCATCTCGTTGAGGGCATTTCTCTTTTTTACTGACGCTCTACTTTACCAAGCATGATGTCCTTCTCCAGGGAGTGGTCCTGCCTGATAACATGCACAAAAGACCTTTTTAAAGTATTAAAAAATGAAGATGTCATCTTGAGGACTAACGTGCAACTGACCCATGCCGTTGTATTTTCAATCACTTTGTATACATGTGAAACCTGAACAAGGGATAAGGAAGACCAAAGAAGAATTAAGATGTCAGGAAAGAATATTGGATATACCACAAACTGCCATAAAAATGAACAAAATATATAACAACCATAAATTAGTAACTTTGTCCCAATTGTCATTTACCTAAGTAAATTTTAAAATATAATCTTACTTTCGATGATTTTAAAATACTTCCTGTGACTGTGACTCTGCAAATATTTTTCTTTGTCATCTCTTGGATAGATTTTTTTTTTCTTCTAAATGACCTCTTTGTGAAAACAAATAATGCTTTCTATATCTCATTACAACATTGATGAAAAGAGCATATTAACCACAAGCTGCTTTTGATCTTATATTTCATTTTATAGTACAATTCTCTAGAAAAATATTAAATGACATGTAGCAAATTGCCTTGTCTCTTTAATTGCACAGATAGAAACTGTCATCACTAGTTTGTAGCACGCAGAGTACAATTATAATACTTTTATTTGGGATAGCTTACACAGAGGCAGAATAAGGATGAAAAAGACAACTTGGGATGCAGCATAAAATCAAATTTAAAAAGTTTTCCAATTCCATTAAATCAAATCTTCATAGCCTGTTAATCATTACCCCTTCCACACTAAATTTCTTTCAAATCTAAATGCTCCTGAAAAACTAAAATAATCAGTTATGGACTGTAATTATAAATAATGTTTGTATTGATTTTCTTCCTATCAAGAGAAAAAAGGAGTCAAAAAATCTGCTAATCATGTTAGTGTAATAAGGATGAAGAGGCAGGTGATAAAATGTCTCTAAAAGGTATGGATTGGCCTTCAGGCTCTCATTCAAACTTTTGCCTCTGTCTAGAAAAAGGTTTGAAAGTAGGTGTCATCCCCAGATTAATGAAAACTTGGGGAAAAATATCTGAGGAAGTTTATATAGTAGAGGGTTCCACCCCCACTCTTCACTGCATTTACCCATATATTTCTAATTACAAAATGTGAATAAATTGTTCAGGCTGATAATGAAGTTTTTCTGTTAAATATAAATTTATGATTTCCAATGTCAGAAAAGTTTTAAAATAACAGATTTTGTATTAAAACTAAATACATGAATTATGTCCTTTTTTTAAGACTGTTACCTTATTCCTTAAAATAAGCCAATGCGTTATCTAGTAACATTTTACTATCAAATCACTGTCAAAGTCATTCCCTCTAGGTTTGTTTGAACTCTAAATACTGTAACTATCTTTCTGTGTGTTGGATTTCTATATGTTTTCACCTTACAGTTGTGGAAAATCGGACAATGTATCTTTGAACAAACCTGTGGGTGAGATATTGCAGTTGCGATGGGTCTCAACATGGTCTGACAAATGCAGCCTCTCTGCGTCTACTTCATACTCAGTCATGTGAACTTCACCATAATTAAAAATCTGTGTGCCTGGCCTCCAAAGTTTGAAATCTTATCGGTGAGAAGTTATATGGATGTAAACCAGTCAACAAAATGTTATTAAAATTTGATAAATTATGCTTTTGATTGATTCATTGATAAAAACAAGAGTAAAAAAGGTGACAAATATGTAGAATATGTGATAAGAATAGAACTAGTTAGAGCAAAACAACTTCCTTAAGGATGACATGTTCTCATGTACAGAAAAAAAACAAACCCATTGCTGTCGAGTTGATTCTGACTCATAATGACCCTATAGATCAAAGCAGAACTACCTCATAGGGTTTCCTATGGTGGATTTGAACTGCCGACCTTTTGGTTAGCAGCCGATCTCTAAACCACTGCACCACCAGGGTTCCATGTTCTCATGTAAAAAAAAAAAAAATAGGCTTTGTTAATTAGGTAGAATATGAAACTGACCTTGAATAAAATGTACAGTGTTAGAAGTATTAGTAGGTAGGTGGAGAGAAGGTAAAGAAACCTGTTAACTTGCAGTGGACAGTAATATATGCAAGAGCAGTACCAAAAGAAGAGTTGAAAGTGTGAAGGTTTACACTGAAGGCAAATTAAGAAGCATCTTTAAATCCATGGGCCAATATTTAGTTTGATCAGGAAACCAATATACTTTCTTCAGCTAAGTTAATATATGATGATAACGCTATTTTAGAGAGATTATTTGTGCTATGATGGAAATATATATATATATATATATACTATTTTTGATAACTTATTATGGGCCAGATATTACAATAGAGTTTTCCATTTATTTTCTCACTTAATTCTTGCTACAAACAAATGAGTTCGATTTGATTATTACCATTGTCCCTCTGGAAAGGAGAAATCTGGAACACAGGGTATTTAAATAATTTCAAAGCCACTTAGCTGGTAAGCAACAAGGCTGAGCTCTAAACCCAGTTACTTTGTTTCCAGAGTCCATGCTCTTTCCTAGGCTATACTGCTCCAGGATTTACTTTTTAAATTTTAACCTATGAGGAAAATGCTATCTAGTAAAATCTTACAAGAAACCTGCACATTCATAAGTATCATTACTCTCATTATGTAGATACACCTAAACATTTCAGGGATTTTTCATGTGCCATAAACTATTCAAATTATTTATAGACATGAGTATCATACCCATTAAAAAAAATCATATTCAAATAAAATAGCATTAAATGGAAACAATTACATCTAGAGGAGCCTGTTATAAATTTTGGATGTATGACGTTACAGTTCAAGTCAATGTAGCCTGTTGTAAGATTTCTTCCGGTGAAAGAATATAATTTCTGAAAGTCCTTTTATTGTTCTCCCTTAGAGGTAGAGATGAGAAAAAAGATATTTATGCTCTCGGTTTTTAGTAAAAAAGGTAATAGGATATTATACATATACCGTTTTATAACACGCTATGTATGTAATTACATAATCATATGGGAAATTTATGTTACTGGATAATGTTTCCTGGAAATAGAAAATCAGATTAAAGCAGGTGAGATGGCCAAAACTATGAATAATGGATTCCTACTATATGCAATGCATTATGGAACCTATTTACATACATATCATTACTCAGAGCTGATAATAATCCCATAAGCTATATTTTTATTCATTTTACATATGATAAGACTGTTTCACTAATTTGTCTAAGATTACATAGTTCGCATTTGGCATATCCTAGATTTGAACAAAGTATTGCTTGTTTACTTTATCAATATTTTGGCAACTCAGTGATAGAACAGTGTTTATGTTAAATAAAATTAACTCTCTAATTATGCTTCCATATGTAATTGCTACTATCACAAGTTGATGCCATTAAAATGTAAAATCTCATTTAGTATCTACAACCACCATATATTTATGAAGAGTTTCAAAAAACATATATTTTATGGATTATTGGGTACATCTTAGATGAAAATGCACAAAAATTTTCTGTATGATCAGAAAATAGGAAATAATAATGGATTGTATCTTGAATGCCTTTCCTCTCTTTTTAAATAATTAAGTCCAATGGATTTGAAGTTAAGACAACCCCCAAATCTAAGATTTGAAAACCTTATATATTACTCAACAAAGTTATTCTGTTTCTGTTTCCACTGGCATTTGCCACTCACACAGCTGTAGTTCTACCATATTTTACAGTGAAAAGTGGGCTTATAAACTATTTTACCAGTGCAGTGTTAACACATTCATTTATTTGTTGTACTCGTTTATTGTTGCTCTGATTTAAAAGTCTGCTTTTGTAATTGTAGTTTTATAGAGAGTTCATTTCAAGTTTATCTTGTATAAGTTCATTTAATGCCCTTTTTATATACCTAACATTTTTCCTTCCAAGCAGATTTTTCTTAGAAACAGGCTTTACTTTGTTGGTGAAATCAATTTCAAGATATCAGATATTTTCTATTCATACAGTGTCTCTCATTTATTATTTGAATTTTATTTTTCTTAATGAAATAGATCTATCCCAAATGCAAAAGGGAAAATTTTAATACTTGATTGACACTTTTGAAAGACATCTCAAATATGGGCTTTTTTAAAATGAATTCAGAATGCAAATGGACTTAGAGCTCAATTTGATTCCAGGTAATTAAATGCAAGAAATAGAAGGCATGGATCACTAGTTTTTCTACTTAAGGAGTGGCAGTTAAGTTAGATGGTTAAAGAAACAGATGAAATGTCCATCCTTCCAGTCAGTGCTTGCCTCTACACATAAATGGCTATTTTTTTTTTTTTACAAATTCACTTAAGCTCTCTGGCTCAGGGTCATCCATCTATAGAAGAGAAATGTGGTTATCTTTCACCTTCCACAAAAGCTGTGGAGAATGCAATTAATTAGTATTTTCAAACAGATTTAGAAACTTCGTATTAAATGGCAGTATGAAAATTATTTTGGCTTTTGCATCATTTTTTTAGGTATCCTTTGAAACACAACAGAAGCAAAAACATTTTTTTCATATCTTAAGAAACATGTAAAATGTTGGCAATATTTACTGTCCAATAGCAGAAATGGCTGATACTTTTGTGAGAGACTTTTAGTTCAGGCTTTTTTAAAATCTTTCTACCTTTGAACTAACTGTTCCTGAAGTGCTTATCAATTTCTGTGTTGGACTATATTTTTCTTCATTGCTGGTAGCCAGCCATTTATGTATTAGACATTTATTATTCTAATTGCCAATAGCCTGTGATCCAGTAACGGCGATACTTTTTTTTTTTAAATGGAGTAACTTTCTTCCCCCATTTTTAAATTATGTTTGCCAAATGGGAAATGACATCTTCTTACATGACTTTTTTTTCTCTCCATTGTATGATGGAGTAAAATAATTTGTTGACACCTCATCCAAGCTATGCCAATCTTTATATTTAATCCATTTTGCTACCAGGATTTGCCTAGAGTCTAGCTCACCAAGCTGGGTAAATTATAGTTCTTTCTCAGGATTATTTTGAAGTAGAGCTGGAAGTAAGAACTCTTTCAGCTTTAATAATCAACTGTGCAATTGTAAGTGTTAAGTTTCCATTGGCCATATGTTGCCTCTAACCACCACCATCATTTTCGCTGCTTACTTCCCTATTAGTAAAGCTACCTTAGAACAGAACAAGACCAATATATAAAAAACAAATGCCTCCCCCACCCCCCCCAAAAAAAAAACAAGATCAATAGGCAGAATCCTGATGTTATTTAAGTCTCAGAATCTAGGCATTACTGCCTTTCATGCAATTTAATTACGTGAGTCAATAAATCCAACCAGAGAGATCGGTATGCATGTATATATGCATTTTTGCCCAAGCTGATAATTAGGGTTGTATTCTTTTGCTCACAACCAAAAGAGTACTGGCTAATATACTATGCTCCTGAGAGACAAACCAGTGAAACCTACAGAACGTGAAGGCAAATATGAAGAAAAAAAGAAAAAAGAATCTAGTTTCCCGTATATATTTTATACTTGAATATCTATAGGTGAACTTTTAGCCAACAATTTCTCAACTCAGTTCAACCCACAGATAGGGATGGATATTTCTGAAGTATTCATAATAGGTGGAAGTACCTGAGGAGTTAATAAAGAACTACAGTGGAAACATCAAACAAATTTTATAATGGTGATTGATATAAATCTAGTCATCTAAGCAATCCAAGTAGGTATGATAAGGCTAGGGTGCAGTGACTGAAAATGTTAAACTATGTTGCGTACATGTTTTATTTATTTATTTATTATTTGTAAATACTCTGATGATCCACCTATTAGAGGATATTGTAGTTTTTCACAAATAACACGCCACACATGTAAGGCGCATAGCATGTCTAGGAAAATAATGCGTAAAGGAGTTGTGCCTTGGGCAAAAATAGTATAATGCACACATTTGTGTAAAACTTACAGTAACTCTAAATCTTATATTTGACCAACTTTCTTTCATTCATACTACGTGGGTTTGCTCTACCCCTTGTTCATACAAAAGCAAAAGAAAAAAACTATAGTAAAAAAGAAAATTCTAAAGTAAAAAAAAAATCATAGAGGACTCATTTTAAATAAAATATTTATTTAAAGAGCCACACTTTCTACACTTCAGCAGAAATTCAGCCCAGTTTATTAAAGCTTCAGCAGAATTTCAGTACACATTTTACATAACCTTCTTCTAGTCATTAAATGATATTTTAAGTCACTATCACCAGGAAATAAAGAAAATAAAACACAAAAAACCAAAAACCCTCACCATTGGATCAATTAGCAACATCATGGTAAGTGGAGAAAATACTGAAGTAGTCAAGGATTTCATTTTACTTGGATCAACACCCATGGAAGCAGAAGTCACGAACTCAAACAGTGTTTTGCATTGGGCAAATCTGCTGCAAAAGATTTCTTTAAAGCATTAAAAAGCAAAGATGTCACTTTGAGAACTGAGGTCTGCCTGACCCAAGCCATGGTATTTTCAATCGCCTCATATGCTTAGGAAATCTGGACAATGAATAAGGAAGACCAAAGAATTAATTCCTTCGAATTATGGTGTTGGCTAAGAATACTGAATATACCAAAAGATCCAGAAGAGCAAACAAAGCTGTCTTAAGATAAGTACAGCCAAAATGCTTCTTAGAAACAAAGGTGGTGAGACTTTGTCTCATATACTTTGGACATGTTATCAGGAGGGCCCAGTCCCAGAAGAATGACATCATGCTTGGTAAAGTAGACCCTCGACAAGATGTAGTAACACAGTGGCTGCAATGATGGACTCAAGCATAGCAAGATTGCGAGAATGACGCATGTTCAGAAAGTGTTTTATTCTGCTGTACATTGGGTGCTATGAGTCAGAACTGATTGGACAGCATTTAAAAACATCACTGGGAATGCATGTATGTATGTATTTAAAAAAAAAAAAAAAGTCCAGAGGCTAGTGTGATGACAAGGAAGCCAAGGTTCTAAAGACTTTTCCCATGATTGCAACAATCACTGCTGAATATTTTTAATACATACCAAAAAAAAGAAAAAAAAAAAAAACTTGTCATCCAGTCAAATCCAACTCACAGTGACCCTGCAGGACAGAGTAGAACTGTCCCATAGGATTTGCAAGGAGCAGCTGCTGGATTCAGACAGCTGACCTTTTTATTAGCAGCCAGGTCCTTAACCAATGTGTCACCAAGTCTCCTTTAAAACACAGCCACAGACAAAATAGCTCCTTTAATTGAAACTGACTGGACCACAACTGGTAACAGATATTGACGATTAAGACCCAGCCTTACTAGCCGCCAGGTTTCTTTTTCTTAAACTTTCCAATTGTTTTGTTGTCTCAAGGCTTTGTCTTGCTCTTGCCACCATCTAAAAGTGTCTTTACTGACCCTTTAAAAAGCTGATACCTTCAGTTCTTAGGCCTACAAAATCTTGTCAGAGAGGATTTCCTTGAAGGTTCAGGTACTCCATCATATGACATTTTTTTTTTTTTCCTAAATGTTTATCACGTGACTGACTGACAGAAACCTCGAGTTGCAATAGTGAAGGATTCTGTGGGCAAAATACTGAATGACGCAAGAAGCATCAAAAAAGAAGGAAGGAATACACTGAGTCACTGTACCAAAAAGAATTGATTGATGTTCAAACATTTCTGGAGGTAGCATATGATCAAGAACCGATGGTGCTGAAGGAAGAAGTCCAAGCTGCACTGACATTAGTGAAAAACAGATCTCCAGAAATTGATGGAATACCAACTAAGATGTTTCAATAAACAGATGCAGCACTGAAAGTGCTCACTTGTCTATGCCAAGAAATTTGGAAGACAGCTACCTGGCCAACTGGCTGGCCTATTCCAAATAAAGTTGATCCAACAGAAGAAGGAGATTACCAAAAAATATCATTAATATCACAGGCAAGCAAAGTTTTGCTGAAGATCATTCTAAAGTAGTTGTAGCACTACACAGACAGAGAACTGCCAGAAATTCAAGCCGGATTCAGAAGAGGATGTGGCATGAGTGCTGACATCAGGTGGATCCTGGCTGAAAGCAGATAATACCAGAAAAATATTTCCTCTGTTTTATTGACTATGTGAAAGCATTCGACTGTGTGGATCATAATAAATTATGGACAACACTATGAAAAATAGGAATCCCAGAACACTTAATTGTCCTCGTGAGGAATCTGTATATAGATCAAGAGGCAGTTCTTTGAACAAAACAAGGGGATATTATGTGGTTTAAAGGCAAGAAAGCTGTGTGTCAGAGTTGTATCCTTTCATCATATTAATTCGATCTGCACGCTGAGCAAATAACCCAAGAAGCTAGACTACATGAAGAAGAACGTGGCATCAGGATTGAAAAAAGACTCATTAACAGCCTGTGTTATGCAGATAACACAACTTTGCTTGGTGAAAGTGAAGAGGACTTGAAGCAGTTACTGATGAAGATCAAAGACTCATACATTATGATGAATGGAGAAAAGATTGAAGTTGTCAAGGATTTCATTTTACTTGGATCCATAATCCACACTCATGGAAGCCAGAAAAGATTTCTTTAAAGTATTTAAAGGCAAAAATGTCACTTTAAGGACTAAGGTGTGCCTGACCCAAGCCATGGTATTTTCAGTCAACTTATTTTCGTGGGAAAAATGTACAATTAATAAGTAAGACCAAAGAAGAATCGAAGCCTTTGAGTTGTGGTGCTGGTGAAGAATATTGACTGTACCTTGGAGTGTCAGAAGAATGAACAAATCTGTCTTGGAAGAAGTACAGCCAGAATATTCCTTAGAAGAGAAGACGGCAAGACTTTGTCTCAAGCACATTGGGCATGTTATCAGGATGGACCAGTCCCTGGAGAAGGACATCATGCTTAGTAAAGTAGAGGATCAGTGAAAAAGAGGAAGACACCCAAAGGCGTGAAATGACATAGTAGCTGCAACAATGAGCACAAGCATAACAATGATTGTGAGGATGGCACAAGACAGGACAGTGTTCTGTTCTACTGTACATACAGTGACTATGAGTCAGAACCCTCTAGATGCCACTTAACAACATAACAATAACTACTTTCAGGAAGCTGCCCTTCACCAGTAGTATTTTCAGTGCCTTCCAACCGGAGAAGCTCATCTTCTGGCACCGTATCAGACAATGTTCTGTTGCTATCTGCAATATTTTCACTGAGAAATTTTTTTCAAAAGTAGACCACTATGTCCTTCTTCCTAGTTTGTCTTAGTCAGGAAGCTTCTCTGAAATCTGCCCTCCAAGGACAGATTTGCTGATATTTGAAATACTGATTGTACAGCTTCCAGCATCACAATAACACGCAAGTCTCCACAGTGCAACAAACCAGTCATTTGTCATGTGATAAATATAACATCCTTTGAATGAAATTACACACAAATACACATTAATTAGATTGGAATATGGCCTACATTGTTCCCACTAGGCTGAGCTTTGAGTACTTCACTTTTGTTAAACAAAGCACCTCTTTTGCTTTACGTTTGCTAATATCTCTGCAAGACTAGAGATACTAAGTCCTGGCATTCGGTTTGGGAAAATTATTTTAAAATAGCATGATTTACAGTCATGCTACTCATAAAATTACCCAGAATCTTGCTACAATGGGAGAAAGAGTAGGCCTGAATGAATATGTGTTAGTGCTTAAAGACAAGGAAAAATTGTTTTGCCCAATGACTTTGCATTACTACTATAAATGATGCTGGTAATAAATAAAAAGCCTGGGGATTTCTGTTATGTATCCTTGAGGAAGAGTTTGCAATTGGGGAAAGTGGATTATTATGTTTGACTGATATTTTTTTTAGTATGGACTTCAGCTCCCATGGCTTAAACAACTTTGTAATTTTTACACTTGTTTAGATCACATTTGTTTGTTTAAAGCATGGCTAGGGGTACCAATAACTGAAATGTCTTCACTCTGACAGTTTTCCATATCCAATTTGCATTATCTGGTAGTGAAATCCATTTTACTCTATACAGAAAAATGCATTTTCCCAGTTCAAAAATATAGTGTTTAAAAATTACATTATGTGTATAAATAAGCAATTTAAAAAGTAATAAAGCAAGGATATGATAACCCTTGGAAAACCTGTAGGATTCAATATTACTTTATTTCTTGGAGTATCAATGACTGGGATTTGAAATCTATGTAAATTAAGCTATAAATTATACTTCAGAAAGGAGAAGAGTTTAGAACTCATAGCATCAATATAATCTAAGTAACAATGCATAAATTTAATTTCTAGTAAATTGCTTTTTCAGGTGCCTTAATAAATAATGTTCATTTATCATACTAAGTCACATAAAACGCATAGTTTTTCTTTGATATAAGCTAAATAGTTAAATTTATTATTTAGGATGAAATTAAATTTGTCTAAAATGTGCTGTTATAGGAAGATTTTATAAGAAACTGAAAATTGTATGCAAGAGTTTTCTGTGCATACACTGAATACAAAAAAATGCTAGAATTTTTTTTTTATTTTGTGTTTTTTTTTAATGGTAAATATCTGAAGTCTGAGATTTTTTTTGTTGTATGGCTCAATTTTTCTGATTGTACTTCTATAAAACTTAAAGTTGTTTTTCAATGGATTTGAATAAAGGAAATTTTAACCTTATGGTTTTAAACAACAAGTTAAGACATCCTTTGGGACATTTCTGAAAGAATTATAAAATTAAGATTGATTTTTGGGAAGAATCAGAATTGTAAGTAAAAAAAAAATAGCAGATAAAATTTAGACATATGTGAGGCACTTAATGGAATTCTATTTGATGTAACAAGTCTTTTTAACAATATTTTTTATTTTATTTTGTTGTTTCTTTATCAGAGAAACTCACCCTGTAGACAAACTGAGACAAAGAAATTATTCCATTTTCTTTTATTCTCTTGACTCTTACAGAATATGCCCAATGTTTTTCAACAGATAATTTTATCTTAATAATAAAGTAAAATAATTATTCTGGAACACTGACACTTTGCTCTAGTAATACATTATCTTCCTTTGTATTCCTTGTATATTTCTCTTTTGCTAACACTTTGTGACAGGGTTTTATCTGCTAGATCAACTCCTGGAAGAGTAAAGAAAACTTAAAGAATCTGTTGAGAGACACCTTGTTTAAATATAGTGTTGCTCACACTACTAATTTGGTAGGGGAGGTGTCTTGCCCTTTTTTACCCTGATAAGTTTCAAAGTGTCAGTGACATACATCAAAGTTTTCCATTAGAGAAACCAAAAGAAGAAAAGGCTAGAAATTAGCAATTCAAATTTTATTCCATTTCTGCTGAAAGTGCATAAATGTCTTTAGAAAAGGTGTACATCACTTATCTAGTCTTAAAACCTACAAAATTTTTAAGGATTCATTAATGGAATTAATATACAGTACTGTTGTTGTTAGGTGCCATCAAGTCATTTCTGATTCATATAGACCCTACGTACAACAGAACATAACACTGCCTGGTCCTGTGCCATCCTCACAATTGAATATCTAGGTAAAAAATCAAATGTAATTTAGCTGTACCAGAATAGGCTCACAGATTTCTAAGTTATTATTTTTGTTTGAGTAGATGTGTTTAGTTAGTTTGGATTCCTTCTGAATAAACTCTGAACATTGTCTACAGCTCTCCAACAGGAAGATTTGCCATGGATGCTTTCATTTTGAAGAAACTGCAATGAAATTAATAAAGAAATCTATAAAGCCAAAAACCCTTTGTCTTGAAGTCTATTCCAACTTACAGCTACCCTACAGGATAGAGTAGTACTGCCCCACAAGGTTTCCAAGGAGCAGCTGGTGGATTTGAACTGCTAACCATTTGGTTTGCAGCCCATCTTTTAACCACTGCACCAACAGGGTTCTAAGAAATCTGTAAGCTTAATTTTATTGCCCACAAAACTAACAGCCACAAGAGTTTAGCATTATCTTAAAGAAAACATCAATATTTTACAATGACCAATAAAATTTAACAAAAATTTAGTTGTAATATATTGTTATAACAGAATAATATGCCACGAAAATATAGGTAGGCAATGCCTTACCTATATATTGATCCATCTCAAGTTTTAATTGAAATAAAAAGCAATTACATGCACATTTAACTTATTGATATCCCTTTCATGTACTGACATGTTTTGCACATCTTCTTTTCATTGTTAACAAACTAAGTATTCTACAAGGGCTCCAACTCTTATTTTCAGTTCACTCCTCAGACCACTGTTAGACTAAATTGCAATACAGTGAAGTTCTTTCCAAAGTAAATCAATGATCACCTAATTGTTGGCCACTCTTGCAGGCTCTAAATTCTTTACCACTTTGTCTCCTCAGAATTCCTGGACTATGCCAGGGTCCTTGCTTAGACCTGTTAATGTTCAACTGGATGAGTTATTTTTGAAAAATATCTTCACTCTTTGTATGAAAAAGAAAACAACAAAAGATAAAAAACAAAAACTAATCAAACGTCTGAAAACACGTAACAAAGAACTCCAACTAAGCTCTATTAAATAGATTTATTTTGTTCCACATTTCTTTATTGTTAATTTGGAAGAATCACATTTAAAAAAAGCAAACCCATATATAATTCCATCTCTCAGTAAGAATCAGTGTTGGTAAATTTTTTTTTCCTGTTGCAATCAGACAATTCCCACTCATAACAACCCTGTAGGACAGAGTAGAACTGCCCCAAAGGGTTTCCAAGGAGCAGATGCTGGATTCGAACTGCTGACCTTTTGGTTAGCAACCCAGCTCTTAACCTCTGACCCACCAGGGCTCCAGTGTTAATACTAGTCTAGTGTGTAACTTTACAATCTTTTTTTTCTGGCTTTAACAAACAGAAGTTTATTCTCTCACAGTCCAGTAGGTAAGAAGTCCAAATTCAGGGTACCAGCTCCAGGGAAAGTTCCTTTGTCATGAATCTTTCCCTGCTCTAGGAGCTTCTCAGCACAGGGACCCCAGGTCCAAAGGACATGCTCTGCTCCTGGAGCTACTTTCTGGATGGTATGAGGTCCCCATCTCCCTAGGGCCTCTCTCTCCTCTTGTATTTTTTTCTTTTTTTAACTGAGCTTTAAGTGAAAGTTTCCAGATAAGTCAGTCTCTCATACAAAAACTTATACACACCTTGCTATGTACTCAAGCTACTCTCCCCCAGTGAGACAGCACATTCCTCTTCTCCATCCTGTATTCCACGTGTCCATTCAACCAGCTCCTGTCCTCTTCTGCCTTCTCATCTCACCTCCAGACAGGAGCTCCCCACATAATCTCATGTGTCTACTTGAGAAAAGAAGCTCACTCCTCACCAGTATCACTTTCTGTCTTATAGTCCAGTTCAGCTCCTGTATGAAGAGTTGGCTTTGGGCACGGTCCCAATCTTGAGCTAAAAAAAGGGTCTGGGGACCATGACCTCCAGGGTACCTCTAGTCTCAGTCAGAACCGAAGTCTGGTCTTTTTACTAGAATTTGAGGTCTGCACTCCACTGTTCTCCTACTCCATCAGGGATTCTCTCTTTTGTTCCCTGTCAGGGCGGTGATTAGTGGTAGCTGGGCACCACCTAGTTCTTCTGGTCTCAGGCTGATGAAGTCTCTGGTTTATGTGGCCCTTTCTGTCTCTTGGGCTCATATTTACCTTGTGCCTTTGGTGTTCTTCATTCTCCTTTGCTCCCAGGTGGGTTGAGACCAATTGACGCATCTTAGATGGCTGCTTGCTCGCGTTTAAGACCCCAGATGCCACTCACCAAAGTGGGATGCAGAATGTTTTCTTAATACATTTTATTATGCCAATTGACCTAGACATCCCCTGAAACCATGGCCTGCAGACCTCCATCCCTGCTACTTTGGCCTTCGAAACGTTTGATTGTATTCAGGAAAATTCTTTGCTCTTTAACCTTACTATCTTAACGCAAAGCTAAGACTTCTCTATTTCAGCACTAATTGTACTGTATTTTATTTTATTTTTTAACTTCTTAAATTGTAAAAACAAAGATGAGATCCTCCATGTTAAAGATCTTCTACGTCTACAATGCATCCATAGCTACTTTTTTTTTTTATTTTTTATTGTGCTTTAAGTAAAAGTTTACAAATCAAGTCAGTCTTTCATACAAAACCTTATATACACCTTGCTATATGCTCGTAGTTGCTCTCCCCCTAATGAGACAGCACATTCCCTCTCTCAACCCTGCTTTCCTGTCCGTTCAGCCGGCTTCTGCCCCACTCTGCCTTCAAATCTCCCCTCCAGACAGGAGCTGCCCAGATAGTATCATATGTCTACTTGATCCAAGAATCCCACTCCTCACCAGTACCATTTTCTGTCTTGTAGTCCTGTCCAATCCTTGTCTGAAGAGATGGCTTCGAGAATGTTTCCTGTCTTGTGCTAACAGAAGGTCTGGGGACCATGACCTCCAGGGTCCCTCTGGTCTCAGTCAGACCATTAAGTCTCGTCTTTTTACAAGAATTTGGGGTCCGCATCCCACTGCTCTCCTGCTCCTTCAGGGATTCTCTGTTGTGTTCCCTGTCATGGTAGTCATTGTTGTGGCTGGGCACCACCTAGTTCTTCTGGTCTCAGGCTGATGTTTTTGATTTATGTGGCCCATTCTGACTCTTGGGCTCATACTTACCTTGTGTCGCACCACTCTCCAAAATGGGGTGCAGAATATTTACTTAATGGTTTTTATTATAACAATTGACCTAGATGTCCTCTGAAACCATGGTCCCCAAACCCCCACCCCTGCTACTCTTGCCTTCAAAGAATTCGGTTTATTCAGGAAACTGCTTTTGGTATAGTACAGTTGTGCTGACCTGTCCTGTATTGTGTGTTGTCCATTCTTTCACCTAAATTAGTTCTTGTCTACTATCCAATTAGTGAATCCCACTCTCCCTCCCTCTCTCTCTCCCCCCTCTCATAACCACCAAAGAAAATTTTCTTCTCTGTTTAAACTATTTCTTGAGTTCTTATAATAGTGGTCTCATATAATATTTGTCCTTTTGCAACTGTCTAATTTCACTCAGCATAATTCCTTCCAGATTCCTCCACATTATGAAATGTTTTACAGATTCATTGTTGTCTTTATTTATGCATAGTATCCCATTGTTTATCCATTCATCTGCTGATGGGCACTTTGGTTGCTTCCATCTTCTTGCTGTGGTAAACAGTGCTGCAGTGAACTTGGGTGCTCATATATCTGTTTGTCTAAAGGCTCTTACTTCTCTAGGATATATTTCAAGGAGTGGGATTGCTGGATGGAATGGTACTTCTATTTCTAACTTTTTAAGGAAGCACCATATTGATTTCCAAAGTGGTTGTACCATTTTACATTCCCACCATCAGTGTATAAGTGTTCCAGTCTCTCCACAACCTCTCCAACATTTATTATTCTATGTTTTTTGGATTAATGCCAGCCTCGTTGGAATGAGGTGGAATCTCATTGTAGCTTCGATTTGCATTTCTCTAATGTCTAAATTTTTTTTTTTAATGTCTAATGATCGTGAGCATTTCCTCATGTATCTGTTAGCTACCTGAATGTCTTCCTTAGTGATGTGCCTGTTCATATCCTTTGCCTATTTTTTAATTGGGTTATTTGTCTTTTTGTTGTTGAGTTTTTGCAGTATCACGTAGATTTTAGAAATCAGGCCCTGATCAGAGATGTCGCAGCTAAAAACTTTTTCCCACTCTGTAGGTAATTTTTTACTCTTTTGGTGAAGTCTTTGGATTAACATAGGTTTTTGACCTTTAGGAGCTCCCAGTTATCTGATATTTCTTTTGCTGTTTGTGCAGTTCTAGTAATGTTTCATACACTGTTTATGCCATGTATTTGGGATCCTTGGGTTGTTCCTATTTTTTCTTCCATGAACTTTATCGCTTTAGATTTTATATTTAGGTCTTTGATCCATTTTGAGTTCTTTTTTGTGCATGGTGTGAGGTCTTGTTTCCTTTTTTTTCAGATGGATATCCAGTTATGCCAGCACCACTTGTTAAAAAGACTGTTTTTTCCCCATTTAACTGTTTTGGGACCGTTGTCAAATATCAACTGCTCATATGTGGATGGATTTATGTCTGGATTCTCAATTCTGTTCCATTAGTCTATGCCTCTGTTGTTGTACCAGTGCCAGGCTGTTTTTACTACTGTGGCGGTATAACAGGTTCTAAAATCATGTAGAGTAAGGCCTCCCACTTTGTTCTTCTTTTTCAATAATGTTTTACTTATCAGGGGCCTCTTTCCCTTCCATATGAAGTTGATGATTTGTTTTTCCATCTCATTAAAAAATGTCACTGGTATTTGGATTGGAATTGCATTGTATCTATAAATTGCTTTGGGCAGAATAGACATTTTCACAATGTTAAATCTTCCTATCCATGAGCAAGGTATGTTTTTCCACTGATGAAGTTCTCTTTTGGTTTCTTGCAGTAGTGTCTTGTAGTTTTCTTTGTACAGTTTTTTTTAGGTGTCTGGTTAGATTTATTCCTAAGTGATTTATCTTCTTAGGGGCTATTGTAAATGATATTGATTTGGTGATTTCCTCTTTGTCTCTCTCTTTGTTGATGTAGAGGAATCCAACTGATTTATGTGTGTTTATCTTGTATCCTGAAACTCTGCTGAAATCTTCTATTAGTTTCAGTAGTTTTCTTCAGGATTCTTTAGGTTTTCCTGCATATAAGATCACATCATCTGCAAACAGAGGTATTTTTACTTCTTTGCCAATTTGGATGCCGTTTATTTCTTTATCTAGCCTTATACCTCTGGCTAGGACTTCCAGCACAGTGTTGAATAAGAGTAGTGAAAAAGGGCACCCTTGTCTGATTCCCATTCTTCATGGTTATGGTTTCAATCTCTGTCCATTTAGGATGGTATTGGCCTTTTATACATGCCCTTTATAATGTTTAGGAATTTTCCTTCTATTTCTATCATTAATGGGTGGTGGACTTTGTCAAATGCTTTTCTGCAGCAATTGGAGAAATCATGTGGTTTTTGTCTTTGTTTTATTTATGTGATGGGGTACATTGATTTTTTTTTCTAATGTTGAACCATCCCTCCATACCTGGTATGAATCCACTTGGTTGTGATGAATTATTATTACTATTATTGTTATTATTTTTTGATATGTTGTATTGGCTAGAATTTTGTTGAGGATTTTCGCGTCTAAGTTCATGAGGGATATTACTCTGTAATTTTATTTTTTTGTGATTTCTTTACTTGGTTTTTGGTATCAGAGTTATGTTGGCTTCACAGATTGAGTTTGGGAGTATTCCATCCTTTTCTATGCTCTGAAATACCTTAGTAGTAGTGGTTTTAACGCTTGTCTGAAAGTTTGGTAGAATTCTCTAGTGAAGTCCTCAGGGCCAAGGCTTTTCTTCGTTGAGAGTTTTTTGATTACTTTTTCAATCTCTTTTTTTGTTATAAGTTTATTTAGTTGTTCTACCTCTGTTTGTGTTAGTTTAGGTAGGTAGTGTGTTTCTAGAAACTTTTCTGTTTCCTCTAGGTTTTCAAATTTCTTAGAGCACAACTTTTCATAGTACTCTGTTATGATTCTTTTAATTTCAGTTGGGCCTGTTGTGATATTGCCCATCTCCCTTCTTATTCAGGTTACTTGCTTCGTCTCCTGTTTTTCTTTTGTTATTCTGGACAATAGTGTATCAACTTTGTTAATCTTTTCAGAGAACCAGCTGTTGGTCTTGTTAACTCTTTCAATTGTTTTTCTGTTTTCTATTTCATTTAATTCTGCTCTTATTTTTATTATTTCCTTTCTTATGGTTCCTGAAGGTTTCTTTTGCAGCTCTCTTTCTATTTGTTCAAGTTGTAGGGATAATTCTTTGATTTTGGCCCTTTGTTCTTCTTTGTATATGTACATTTATTGATATAAATTGACCTCTGAGCATTGCTTTCGCTGTGTCCCAAAGGTTCTGATAGGAAGTGTTTTGATTCTCGTTGGATTCTACGAATTTCTTTGTTCCATCCTTAGTATCTTCTATGATCCAGTCATTTTTGAGCAAGCTATTGTTCAGTTTCCAGGTGTTTTATTTCTTTTCCCTGCCTTTTCTGTTATTGATTTCTACTTTTATGGTCTTATGGTCAGAGAAGATATTTTGTAATATTTTGATATTTTGAATTCTGTTAAGGCCTGGAAAAGAAAGTATACTTGAATGCTGTTGGATGGAGTGTTCTGTATATGTCTATGAGGTCAAGTTTGTTAATTGTGGTATTTAGCTCTTCTGTGTCTTTATTGAGCTTCTTTTTGGATGTTCTGCCCTTTACAGAAAGTGGTGTGTTGAAGTCTCCTAATATTATTGTGGAGCTGTCTATCTTACTTTTCAATGCTGTTAGAATTTGTTTTATATATCTTGAAACCCTGTTGTTGGGTGCATAAATATTTGATATGGTAATACCCTCCTGCTTTATTGTCCCTTTAGTCATTATATAGTGGCCTTCCTCATCCTTTGTGGTAGTTCTAAGTTTGAAGTCTGTTTTTTTCAGAAATTAGTATAGCCACTCCTACTCTTTTTTGGTTGTCATTTGCTTGATATATTTTTTTCCATCCTTTGAATTTTAGTTTGTTTGTGTCTTTAAGTCTAAGGTCCATCTCGTGTAGGCAGCATATAACTGGATTTTGTTTTTTATCCATTCTGCAACTCTCTGTTTCTTTATTGGTGCATTTAGTCCATTTACATTCAGCGTGATTAGATAGGTATGAGTTTAGTGCTGTCATTTTGATGCCTTTTTTTGTGTGTTGTTGACAATTTCATTTTTCCACTTACTTTTTGTGCTGAGATTTTTTCTTTGTGAATTGTGTGTTCCTCTTTTTCATTGCATTTGAATTTGTTTTTGCTGAGTCTTTATGCTTATCTGTTTTTTTTTTTTTTCTTTTGTAGTGTAGGATTTTTAACCTTCTTTATGGTTTTATGGTTACCTTGGTATTTACCCCTATTTTTCTAAGTTTAAACCTAACTTGTATTTCCCTATATTGCCTTGATTTTCTTTCCATATGGAAGATCTTTGCCTACTTCATTTATTCCCTCTTTATTGATTACTGTCATCTTTTATGTAATGACATCACTGATTCCATGTTTTGAGCATTTTTTTAAAATCTTGATTTATTTTTATGATTTCCCTATCTGAGTTGATATCTGGTTGCTCTGTTCTGTGTTCTAGTGTTGGGTTGATAACTGATATTATTGGTTTTCTATCCAGAGAATTCCCTTTAGTATTTCTTGTAGTTTTGGATTGTTTTTTGCAGATTCCCTAAGCTTCTGTTTATCTGTAAATGTCTTAATTTTGCCTTCATATGAGAGACAGTTTTGCAGGGTATATGATTCTTGGTTGGCAATTTTTCCCCTTCAGTGCTTTATATATGTCATCCTTGCATGCATGGTTTCTGCCAAGTAGTCTGAACTAATTCTTATTGATTCTCCTTTGTAGGTGACTTTTCCTTTATCCCTGGCTGCTCTTAAAATTTTCTTTTTACCTTTGGTTTTGGCAAATTTGGTGATAATATCTCTTGGTGACTTTCTTTTGGGATCTACCTTGTATGGGGTTCAATGAGCATCTTGGATAGATATCCTTTCACATTTCACAGTATCAGGGAAGTTTTCTGCCAACAAATCTTCAGCAATTCTCTCTGTTTTTTCGTGTTATCTGTCCCTGTTCCAGTATTCCAATCACTTGCAAGTTATTCTTCTTCATAGAGTCCCACACGATTCTTAGGGTTTCTTCATTTTTTTTTAATTCCTTTATCTGATTTTTCTTCAACTATATTGATGCCAAGTCATTTATCTTTAATCTCAGAAATTCTGCATTCCAGTTCCTCAATCCTGCTCCTCAGACTTACTAGTGAGTTGTCTAATTCTGTAATTTTGGTGTTAATCTTCTGAATATCTGAATGCTGTCTCTCTATGGATTCTTGCAGCTTATTATTATTTTTCATTATGTTCTTTAAAAGTCTTTTTAATTTCTTCAGCGGCTGTATCTGTGTGTTCCTTGGCCTTTTCTTTTTGTTTTCTGACCTTTTTCCTGACGTCCTGAAGAGTTCTGTATATTAATCTTTTGTAGTCTACATCTGGTAGTTCCAGAAACACATCTTCCTCTGGGAGAGACCTTGATTCTTGATTTGGGAGTTTGTTGAAACAATCATGGTCTGCTTCTTTATGTGATTTGATATCGACTGTTGTGTTCAAGCCATCTATAAGCTATTGTATTTATTTTATGTTTGCTCACTGTGTCCTAGTTTCTTGCTTTGTTTTGTATCAATATCGCCAAACAGACTACTAGAGTGAGCTAACTTGGTTATCAGAGCCTTTGAAGCACTAATGTCCTGTTACCAGATGGCTAGAGCTGTTACCAGGTGTATGAGCCTAGGAGTCCATTCACTACTTTTGTATAGATTCAGCTCAGGTGATCTGATACTCACTATCTTAGAGGAGCAGTGGTGATGGCTGTATGCACTGGTTTCTGGTAGCAGCAGGGGGTTACACTCTGAGGAAGACAGGGAGCTGACAGCCTTTCCCCAAGTGTCAGCGAGGAAGGAGCGTCTCTGTTCTTTAGAGTGCTCTGGTGGGTAAGCTCTGCAGCTGTACCTTAGGCACCAAATGCCTATACCTGTAAAGACTGGCAGGTACCACTATCCTTTTTCGGGTGCCTATTTTTTTTTTTTTTTTTTAGGTGGCATGGATGGAGCCTCCAGTCCTCAGTCTCCTACTGTGGGTAGGTGAAGGCCCTGTTTAATAGGCAGAGTGGTATCAGACCTCCAAAACCTGCCTTTCTACTGCACAGCTGAAACAGTTACAGTCAGACCTCAAACAGATTTGCCTTTGCAATATAATAGTCACCTGGATCCATGTAGGGGTGAGAGACAAAGTATGTTGATTGCTTATGCCTGGACTGGAGTTGCTTCTGCTCTGAACTTCCAGATTAGGGGAGTCTGCAGAGTATTTTTCTCCCCATTTGTTAATTTGTTCCTTCTCCCAGGCCAAGAGAATGGCTCAGAGAGCACAGCAGGTTTCATCCCAGGCCCAGAGAAATCAACTGTTAATGAAGCTGGCTGGTGCAGAGGGTGGGGGGATCAGATAGATAGGAGAGAATTCTTTCAAAAGAAGGAGCTATTAGATCCACAGGTGGTAAAGTGACAAAATCACTTATCTTGTGTCAAGAGCACTGTTTTATCTCAGATTCCAGAGGTGAGCATAGCTTGTGTGCACTGGCTGGGTCCCCGCCGAGATTGCCCCAGGGGGTTAGGGCTGCGTCCTGCGTTTGCATTGTTTCACTGAAGGAGCTGTGTCCTAAATTCCACTGCAAGTCTAGCGGCCATCACACCAGAGAGTGGGGGTGCCAGCACTTCAGTTTCAGTTGCCTTCTTTCACTGAAGCAGCTTCTTCCTAAATGTCACAGCAAGCCCCGTAGTAGACACACCACAGGGTCAGGGGTGTGCCACTCTGCTTGCCTTCTTTCACTGAAGCTGCCATGTCTTGGGGAACTACCATCAGCCCCGCTACAGTTGCGCCAAAGAACGGCACTAAGGAATCAGAGCTGAGGTGCTGTGCAGGCTCAGCAACTCGTCACTGCTTCTGCACCATCTCTCCCTCCCCCTTTGCTCAGACTCATTCCTTAATTTTGCCTTTGGTCCTCAGGGTTTCTAGCTTGTCATATATATAATTGATTCACTTGGTTTTTTTTCGTCATTGTTTTAAGAGGGATCAGCGGAAGCTTGTGCCTAGTTTGCAATCTTGGCCCCCCCATTGTTGCTCTTTTAATAAACAAACTTACAGTAAGTTCTTACTTACCATATGTAACAGAATTAGTGCTGCCTTAAAAAAAATTTTTTTCTAGGCATATGGTAAACACTATATTTTACAAATCTCTTTCTATATGAGTAGTTCTGTTCAATAGAATAGGTAAGGAAATGGTGTAAACCAGTTCATGGACTGAACTCTAAAATGATCCACACAATCCCCTAATTTTCTTTTACTTTCTTATTCACAATGCTGAAAAAAAGAAATGTAATTCTTAGAAGGACAATAGTGGGGTGCTCAGATCTCTGCGTCATCACTTTCTTAAGAGATATCTGAGGGCAGGATACCTGATTCTCGTTTTGACAATGTACATGAATAAGCAATACATTTTGTTCAATTAAGCCACTGAGAGACTTGGGTTTATATGTTATGACAACATAGCTTAAGATATCCTAATACAGAAATTTGTATCAAAATTAGGGTGCTGTTTTGACCAAAACCTGAAATAGGTAGCTAGGAAACTGATACCAGAGGCTAGACACTTTGTGATCCTTATTATACAATGGCAAGATGTTTGCTAAAACTGTCATCTGCAATAAGTTTGGAGGCAGAAAATGCACTTTCTTTCCTGACAGTCCTAAGAAGTGAGTTATAAAATAAGAAGTTGGTAGTGTGTGCTAGCTACTAACGACTGTTTGGCCAGGTGTTAAAAAAAAATGGATAGGCTTAGAGAAGAGCTGACTAAATTATCTGCAGAGATAAAGATTAGAAGGAACTCAGAAGTTAAATATTTCATAGGACTAGGTAAGTTTCTAAAACCTACAGTGGGAAATGGGATTGAAGAAAGTCTTCTAGTAATGAAGACTTGGTAAAATTTCACAGCTGCATTTGTGTCTTGGGGCAAAATTTTATTGAAATTGGCTTTCTAGTGTCTCCTATTACTCAACACTACAGACACTGAAATATTGGCCATTCCAGAACCTGCCTTATATTTTGTGCCTTCATAGATTTTAATTGTCAAATCTCCTGAGCTTACAATGTTTTTTCTCCTTTTTATTTCGATCAGATAAAAATGTATTCATCCTTCAAAAACCATTGTGATGGTTAAGGTTGTATGTCAACTTGGCTGGGCCATGATTCTCAGTGATTTGGCAGCTATGATGTAGTTTGGCAGTCCTATGATGTTGCGATCACTTCCATGATGAGATTTGTTATAATGGGATCACCTCCATGATGGGATCTGCTGTGAGTAGCCAGTCAGTTGAAGGGATATGTCCTTGGTTTGGCCTGCATTGAATATAAGTGGGCTCAAGGCCTGTGGGTTTTTGCTCACTCTGTATCCTGCAGCTGGCTCCTATTCATTCGACCTCCAGTTCTTGAGACTTGAACTAGCAGCTTACTTGCGACCTTGTCTGCTAATCTTGGGAACTGTTGGTCTTCTGCAGCCTGTGAGCAAGAACTCTGCTCTCTGACTCCCTGATTTTGGGTTTGCCAGTCCCTGTGGCTACGTGAATCAGGAGAAGCCTGTACCCTGACCCACTGACTTGGAATGTTCCAGCCTCTACAGTTGTATGAGCTAGTTCCTTGATATAAATCTCTCTCTATATATATTTACGTACTTAACAGGTTTTGGTTCTCTAGAGAACTCAATCTAAGACAACCAACTTAAGTGTCACCTCAAATATGATGCCTTTTATCTGTTGTTTGACTATCAAGTACCTGATGTAGAAGCTATATCTATCTTATTCATCATTGTGTCCATCTTTCCCTCCTAGCTACAAATCATATTGTTTTTGTTTTTAGGTATCATTGAGTTGGTTCTGACTCACAGTGGCCCTATGTACAACAGAATGACACACTGCCTGGTCCTGTGCCACCCTCAAAATCTTGCTATGTTTGAGCCCATTCTTGCAGCCACTGTGCCAGTCCATCTTTTTGAGAGTCTTCCTCTTTTTTACCTACCCTCCACTTCATCTGGCATGATGTCCTTTTCCAGGGAAGAATTACGTGGGACAAAATTCTTTGGTGAAGTGATTCGCTCTTTTTCATTGAAGCCTGCATAATAGTCCAGTCGGCTTGTTCCTCTAAAACTCAGCAGCTACCCAGAATTGGCCTTATCAAAGGCGAAAATCCTCCTACCAGGAATTGAGCCTTGGTCCGATTTTCCTTCTATTATTTTCTTTCATTGTTTTCTTTCTCATCCTACCATTTCCTACCTTTCTTACTTATGTTCTCTCTTTCTTCATTAATTTTTTTTTTTTTTTTTTACAGTGTTTAATGCTTAATGTACTAAGCTAGGCTATATAGACTTGTATTTGAATATAACATGATACTCATACAAGACAAGAGCCCATAAACTACTCAAAACTAAAGTTTCTGTGATTTTTAGGGTTGGATTTGGACAAAGCCTATTTAAGTATTATTTTTATTATTAGTCTTAACTCTGAATATTAGTTTCTGGACAAATCAACCTGATAAATTAGGGCCTATCTTCCATTTTAGCTTTGCGCTTGTCAATACATTTGCAAATGTATAAATCTTTTTTAATGACTTAACAAAGTACAGTGCTCTAAATCTCATTGTGTTAGAAAAATGACTAATTTCTTTTCTGGCCTTTTTAGAAATAAATATTGGATTTAATATTGTTTCCAAATGAAAGCTTAAACACTTGTATCATTTTTTTCTCTCTTTAATTCAAGGAGCTATATTTTTTGAGACTCGACGAACGCAGTTTGGTTATGACAGCAGAACAGCAGAGATTTATGAATTCTAAAACAACAACAAAACATCAGTAGCAACTACCAAAGAATAATAATCCTTTAAGTAAAATACTGGGAGTATGATTTAAAATAAATATTATTGATTGACTAATCAAACGAGACTAGCTATTTTTCTATTACTGAAATATCTTACTCATTTTTGGTGGCTATTTTTTATCTGGACCCTTTAAGTTAGTGAAGAGGAGTTTTTAAAAAAAAAAAGGTTTCCTGCAGCAGCAGGAGTAGAATTCAGTGAGATAGAAGAGTGTCTCTGAGGTCTTCCAGACTTCCATTCCAATGCACAGCTTGCCTGGAGGAAATCACATCCCACAAAATTTGCCAGAATGTCATTAATGAGGGCTGTGCACATTTCAGCCCAAATTAACTTTGACGTTTAGTCTACACACAGGGAGACTGATTCAGTGGCATTATCCTCAGAGAAGAGCCCTCTCTCCAGGCACATACAAATAAGACAAGGTGATTACAAATCTTGAGAGAGACTATAAAAAAAAAGAAGTATAAAAACCATTACAACAAAATAACAATTTCTAACATCATTTCAAGATATCTCAGATTTACAGTACAAAAATAGATTTGATTAATTTCTCTAACAGATTCCTCAAGTAACTCTAAATCAGACAATATTCTCATGTTTTTAATGTGTATTCATAATTCCTGGGAAATTATTGTTATCACCTTCTTATTAATTAGATTGTATTAATTTCTCTATCATAGTGACGTACATACATTTTTCAATTGATCATCTTAATCAACGCATTTAAGTGGATACTCTCCTCAGACTTGTAAAACAATATTTAAATACTAAGTAAAATATTAACGTATTGATTGCAATATATATATATCATAAATAAGGTATAGAGTTCACGTCCAATAGTTGCATTAAACACTGATTGAACTGAATACAAGTCTGTACAATGAGTGGTTTGTTTTTTATTAAAATCTACATCACTTTTTTATATATGTGATTAAAATTATACACCCATATCTAGCATAAAATCATATTCTATTTACTCCAAATTTTGACAGTTTATGACAGTATATGAGAGCTTATTTATTTAAAAACTTTAGTCTCAATGAAGATCATAGTTTCTTCTTTTGCTTATGTTTGAAAACTCCACTCATGATAACCTACAGAAGCAGGTAATTTGTAACAAAACATGTTTATTGTTTGACATCTTACTTATAAACAATATTTGCATCCATTGTAAACTACGGTTTTATTCTATTTTAGGTGAAAGTGTCAAGCAACCTGTCAATTTTTTTTTCCCAACATATTCTATATATTCTGGCTTATTTTAGAAAAAATTAAAATATGAATTAACTGACAAAAGTAATATTCTGATATAAATACACAAAATAGCTGTAAAGTAAAACATAAAAAGTAAAAAATTATGTAATTTAGTAAAAAAAATACTTGCCCCTCTTTCTCTGCTTATATGTGTATTTATCTTCATAATTCTGAAATTAGTGTTCACTGAACTATAATTGCTCACATAAAATAATAAAGTGAGGTGGAAAATTGACAATCATCACGTCAATTAAATCAATTAAACTAGATACCTCAATATTCTCTCCTTATTAATATCTAAATAGTATTGAATTATTCAACTGATTGTCAGCATTAATCAAGTCATTGAGGGAATCTTGATTTTGACAACTGAACTCAAAATATCACATATATGATGTAGACCTAGTAGATTTTACTCCCTGAAAGCACTCTGTTCTATTTTTTGATACAATGTTAGGTACAAAACCTGATCAGCATTTGTTTGAGCATTGAAAATTTAAGCTCACAATATTTCTTGGAATATGAGTGACAGGTAATGCCTAATACCAGCTGTCTTTTCAGCTGTGACCTGCCATCTAGCCTGTCAAATGGCTCAGTCAACAAATCAGTATGATATGCTGTTCTCTTCAATGAGAGAAATGCCTGAAGTCATAAAGTTTTTAATCCCCTCTGGTGATTTACATAAATCTGTTTTTATACTATATTATCTTCTTATTTTATTCATCTTAGACAATGGCAGATTTAGCTAAGGCTCATTTAGATTGTAATTAGACACTGCTCATATTTTTTTTTTACTTATTTATTTGTAGATCCATTACATTATCTTCCAGATGGTATTCTATAATCAAAGTGACTTATTTATTATTAAGTCTAATTTGTTTGGTAGGCCTATTTATTTTTGTGTTCAGGGTAAGTGATATGCAGAAAACCCAGTGTTTAATTCCTTGTTAATTTCAGCTTCTGAGACAACTTTTAAAATATAAAAGTAAAGATATGCCATATCAAAACAAAGGGATTAACACTCTCAATTTCCTATGGCAGTCAAGATGACCATCCCAACAAATACTAGTCTGCACAAATAACTTTTACTCCTTGAGGAACTTCACAAGCAGGAGTGTATTTCTTCTCCCACTTATTTTCTTACTCCAAGTTTCAGACAGTCCATTAACAGAGTGAAAAATTAATGCTTGCCATGCTTTATTGATGGTATATGACAAACATTGTGAACTACAAAAGGGCGTATTTTAACTTCTCCTTATATTGACAGTAACTTTAAAAAGTTAGGAGACCATTATCTTCATGTGACTAACTGAAACAGAACTGAGTAACTTGAATTAAATGAATAAAGGGATACAGTCTAATCTCCAGTCAAATTTCTGGAACACTGAGGGTAAAAAAACAAAAAAAAAAATCTGTTGCCATCGAGTCAATTCCAACTCATAGCAACCCCATAGGACAGAATAGAATTTCCCCACAGGGTTTCCAAGGAGCAGCTGGTGGATTTGAACTGCTGACCTTTTGGTTGGCAGCCTAGCTCATAATCGCTGCACTACCAGGGCTCCTGAGTTAGGGCAATGGTTACCAAATTTTCTCATGCTTACAGAACGTGTTAAGCAAACAACAAAAGATGCTTCAGCTCCTTTCCCCAGACATTTTGATTCAGTAAGTGTAATATTCACCAATGTTTATTTCTCCTCGATTACAGATACACGGATAATTATATTTTCTACTCACTTAAAGCTAAGTGAGGCCATGTAACCAGTTCTAACCAACAAGATGTGAGTAAGTGTGACATGTCTGGGCCGTAGCATATAATTGACTGTGTTCGTTCTCCTCTCACATTTCTTTGGGGCAGAACTTCCCTTTCCCATGATGGACTTTTAAACATGTAGACTGAGCAAAAATCATGTCTGTTTTTTCAAGCCACTGTGCTTTGGGCATTGTGTGTTATTGCAGAATTTCCTTTTTTATCCTTATGCCGTGCTAGATGTGGGATTGGAAGAAAAATCAGTGTTTTAATGGCTCTCTAATTATACATTATGAAAGCGGTCCACAGACCACATTTTAAGAAACACTGATGGTTTACACCACTCCTTTACAACTTTTATTTGTTTATTTTCTCACTATGATACTTTGATCATAATGGAAATTTGATAACATGAAACTTGATGCCCACTCTTCTTAATCAGGTTCTACTCTATGTAAACATCTATTAGAAAAAGCTGGTTGGAGGTATCAGCTTGGATCTCTTTACTCATTTAATGAAAGAAATGCAATTCAGGATAATCAGTTCTGTTTTCATTTAGCACTTGAATATAATGGTCTCCTAGCTTTTTTTTAATGTTATTGTCAATATAAGTAGAACAGAAATTAAAATATCTTTATATTTTGGTGAACTCATTTATTCATTCATGCACTGACTTGGTTCATCAAGCAACTATTCACCATGCTTTTTTTAAGCACCAGTTGTGTGATAAACCCTGTCATAGTCTAAGTGAAAAGAATAGTGAACGGAGATATTCAACATGTCAAAGGTTTGCTGGGACTAGGCCTCAGATTCAGAGGTGGATTCTTTTTTTTTTTTTTCCCTAAAACACCTTACCAGTTAACAACTACTGGCATAGACACTTTTGCGCTTTATTCGATAGATGAAACCGCTGAATTAGTGGCCCTAGTGTCATAGCCTGGAATCAAATGCCTCTTCTCTTTAGTGTTTATCATTTCATTCTCATTGCATGATACCTTAGTGGCCTGAAAGAGAAAAAAAAAATTAATTTCCTAAGTATTTTCTGTATGTCTAATAGTAAATTTGCCCTTCTAAAGTTGGAGAAATACTGAGATTAAATCTGTTGTTGCTACTCTGGAAAAAAAAATGTATATTATATAATTATGTATATATAATTTGGGGAAGCCTTATAGACAAGTAGGAAAGTAACTTATAATAAAATAAAATATTTATCTCAGGTAATTCATAAAGGTTTTAAAACCAGACTGTGATGAGACATATATAATTACGGTTTGAATATACGGAGACGGGATTCCACATTTTCTGCATTTTCATCCTCAGTTTGCTCTGTAGCTCCTGGTGAAAGTTCACTAGAGGAAAAGGATATATTTGATTAACAGTTTATTTGTATCAGGCCATTTGGCTCTTCTAATTTCTAGCTTCCAGTTATGTATAATCACCATAAAGCCATATATGTGGACCATATTATATAGCTTCCAATGTAGCGAATTTAATCACATTCTTTTGTAGTATACAGCCATGATTTTAATAAGGTATGGGTACATTAATATATCTCAAGTTCTTTTTTCCGCACCCCAATAGCACAAGGATGTAAATTATCTGATGATATGCTTTTCTGCTCTCCCAGAGTGACGGACTAGCTCAGAAATTACTACTGAGAAATCTATAAGCTGACGCTACCCTCCACTTATCCTGGGGCTCTATCATAAGTGCTTCTTTCTATCCCTCAAGGGAATGCAATTTCAACAAAGGGAAGTTGATTTTATACTAAAGATTTTACAGGAAGATATGGAGATACATTCATCTATTTAGCAAACATTTATTGGGTCTCCCTCAGGTACTGGGGTAAAAGGGTGGACAAAAAAGGCTCCATACTGTCATGGAGAAGGCAGGCATTTTTAAGGGGGAAGATGTCGTTTTTGTTGTTAGCTGCCATCTAGTCAGTTCCAACTCATAGAGACCTTATCTACAACAGAACAAAACACTGCCCGGTCCTGCACCATCCTCACAATTGTTATGCTTAAACCCTTTGTTGCACCCACTGTGTCAATCCATCTCATTGAGGGTCTTCCTCTTTCACTGACCATCTACTTTACCAAGCATGATGTTCTTCTCCTGACAACATGTTCAAAGTAAGTGAGACATAGTCTCACCATCCTTGCTTCTAAGGAGCATTCTGGTTTTACTTCTTCCAAGACAGATTTATTCTATCTTTTGGCGGTCCAACATATATCTAATTTTCTTCTCCAACACCACAATTCAAAGGCATCAATTCTTCTTCAGTCTTCTTTATTCGTCGTCGTCCAGCTTTCACATGCATAGTAGGCAATTGAAAACACCATGACTTGAGTCAAGTGCACCTTAGTCTTCAAGGTTACATCTTTGCTTTTTAACACTTTAAAGAGGTCTTTTGCAGCAAATTTGCCCAATGCCATGTGTCTTTTGATTTCTTCACTGCTGCTCCCATGGCTGTTGATTGTGGATCCAAGTAAAACGAAATCCTTGACAACTTCGATCTTTTCCCCATTTATAATGATGTTGCTTATTGGTTCAGTTGTGAAGACTTTTGTTTTCTTTATGTTGAGGTGTAACCCATACTGAAAGCTGTGGTCTTTGATCTTCATCAGTAAGTGCTTCCAGTCCTCTTCGTTTTCAGCAAGCAAGGTTGTGTCATCTGCATAACACATGTTGTTCAAGAATTTTTCTCCAATCCTGATGCCCCGTTCTTGTTCATATAGTCCAGCTTCTCAGATTATTTGCTCAGCATACACATTGAATAGATATGGTGAAAGGATACAACACTAACACGCCTTTCCTGATTTTCAACCACACAGTAATCCCCTGTTCTGTTCAAACTACTGTCTCTTGATCTGTGTATAGGTTCCTTATGAGCAGAATTAAGTGTTCTGGAAGTTCCATTCTTCCCGACGTTATCCATAATTTGTTATGATCCACACAGTTGAATGCCTTTGCATAGTCAATGAAACACAAGTAAACACATTTCTGGTATTCTCTGCTTTCAGCCAGGACCCATCTGACATCAGCAATGATACCCCTGGTTTCTGAATCCAGCCAGAATTTCTGGCAGTTCCCTGTCGATACTGCTGTAGCTGCTTTTATATGACCTTCAGGAAAATTTTACCTTTGCGTGATATTTATGATATTGTTTGATAATTTCCACATTTTGTGGGTTTACCTTCCTTGGAAATAGGCATAAATATAGATATCTTCCAGTCAGTTGGCCAGATAGCTGTCTTCCAAATTTCTTGGCATAAACAAGTGAGTACTTCTGGTGCTGCACACTTTGTTGAAACATCTCAATTGGTATTCCAATTGGTATTCCTACTGGTATCCCAGTTGAAGCACCTCATTTGGTATTCCAGTTGAAGCCTTGTTTTTGCCAATGCCTTCAGTGCAGCTTGGACTTCTTCCTTCTGTACCATTAGTTCCTGGCCATATGGTATCTCCTGAAATGGCTGAATGTCGACCAATTCTTTTTGGTATAGTGACTTTACATATTCCTTCCATCTTCTTTTGATGCTTCCTGAGTCGTTTAATATTTTTGCCATAGAATCCTTCAATACTACAACTGAAGGCTTGATTTTTTTCTTCAGTTTTTTCAGTTTAAGAAATGCAGAACATGTTCTTCTCTTTTGGTTTTCCATCTCTAGGTCTTTGCACATGTCATCATAATACTTTACTTTCCCTTCTCGAGACGCCCTTTGAAATCTTCTGTTCAACTCTTCATCATTTCCTCCTTTTGCTTTAGCTACTCAATGTTCCATCCATTTTGGCTTTTACTTTCTTTCCTGTCTTTTTAATGACCCCTTGTTTTCTTTGTGTATGATGTCCTTGATGTCATTCCACAACTTGTCTGGTTTTTGGTAGTTAGTGTTTAAGGCATCAAATCTATTCTT